>NC_056737.1:553508772-553713772 GCF_019279795.1 Protopterus annectens
TAATACAATCAATAATATTTCCACCTACAAAAATAATTATCAAGAAACTGAATACACTAATGTTAAATTTCCTATGGGCACCTAATAGACCTAGGATTGCATTAAAGAAACATACTAATAGCTGGTCTCAAGGGGTTATTTCTTTTCCAGACTTTAATTTATATACTATCTCTTCTATTGTAAAAGTTATTACTTTATTAATAGATCAGTCATATGTCACAAAATGGAAAGATTATTGGGAGCTAATTAGTATGCACTTCATGAAAATCTCCTTAACACATAAAAATATGATTGTAAATAACTCCATGTTATGGTTACTAAAGGAATTTTGTACTTCACCTATTACACCTAAACATATGGTTTGTTACCCATTAAATATTATTATTAGTTATCGTAACTTTATATTCATGCACCCTAAGTATAGGGAATGGAATTTTATTGTATTCCTATAATGTATACTCAGGGTATGCTTTTGTCATCTACTTCTGAAGGAACTCATTTAACTATAGATAATGATCTAAAGTACTGGTATCAGTTGATATCTGATAATAAAGTTAAAATCTAGATTTCTTAAAACAAGAATTTGATCTAAGAGAAACTTGCTGGTTAGAGGTTCAGACCTTTAGACAACATCTCATTAATAAAATAGATCTAATGTCTATAACAGTTAAAGAATCTATTCCAACACTGCTTGATTACTTGATATTAAATTTACAACATAAAGTTTCTGATAAAGGTAAACTTTCATACATACATAAAATTATCAGACAAGAAACTTTTACAGTGTAGATTCATACTGGAATTATTTCACTTCTATTAATGGGGACCCACCAAATCAACAAGATAAACAATATATATTGGAATCTGCTTATAGAACTACGTCTTCCATTGTCTGGAGACTTTATACATGGAAATTTTACATAGATCTTTTATACACCTTTGATGATTAATAAAATAAATAATAAAGATAATTTATGTAAGAGATGTAATGTAGAAATTAATGCTGACTGGGCTCATATGTTTTATGACTGTATAAAATTGAAAGAATACTGGAAGTCAATTAATGAATTTTTGCAGGCTCTTTTTACAGATAATTTCATTATTTCTAAATCTCTTATATTATTCAACACACCTGTACCTCAAAGTGTTAAAAAGGTTAAGCTTCCCTTGTTATGGTCTATTCTAGCAGTGGCTAGGAAAATAATAACTAGAAATTGGATTTCAGATACACCTCCTTCATTCAATGAATTTAAAAATGTTAAGAATATAGTGTGCCATATGGAAATAAACACAATTAGGACAAGAACAAATAGAAAAACATCTTATTATATTGTATGGGATAATTTACAAAATTTGTTAAAAACATTTTAATTTCAATAACATGGTATTTTAGTTTAATTAATTGATCTGATTGTAGTGGATGTCTTTGTAAATACTTTAGTTGTTTTGTTGAATATTATAATAATACCTATTTTTAATTACTTATATAAAATTGTTATGATATTTCTCTTATATAATAAAACAATAAACCTGTTTTGAAAAAAAAAAGAAAGACCCATTCACTCCATGAACCGAAACAAGGAAATATGTTTGATGATCTGAGTCATAGCTTATTATAACCAATTCAGATGGTAAGTTATGCAACTGTTTCAAGTTTAAATATTCAAAATTTAAGCTTGATAAAAATATAGTAATAGACTTAAGCAGGCTATATTTAATATGACAAAAAATGAAGATTGCACTGAGATATAATTATCCACTGGATAATGATTTAATCATGTCATAAAGGTGTCTTATATACATCATCTGAAATGAGGCTCAGCAACATGAAAATTCTCATTTTGTTCAAACCATCAGAAATATGACTGTTGCAATGTATTTTTTGCATAATATGGTGGACTTCCAAATAAAATGGAACCCTATAAATGAATGGATTTTAGTATCAGTCAGAGAAATAGCCATACAAATTAAACCATCCAATATTTTATGTAGAGCTTAAAAGAAAATTCAGCAGGCTTGACTGCACATAATGAAAGTTAAATCCACTTTTTAAATCACTGCCACACATGTTTGATCGACAAAGACAGTATCACTGCAAATGGTCATTTTGGTATTCTGATTTTTGAAAGATGTACATTCTAAAAAAAACAAAAATGCTCCATTATGACCATGGTGAAAATATCAGCATAGTTTGTAGTAGGGAGATTATTTCAGACATTTCTAAACTGTAGCCTGATTAACTGTTGCATTACAATGATCCTCTACAGAAGATCTCATACACAGCTTCTAGTTGGATTATAAAAATTTAGTCAAGCATCATCAGTGGCAGTTTTCAATATTCCATTTGCTCCCTTCAAACTAGCCATGTAATAATGTGCATCTATTGCTTCCAAACTAAACAGTATACCCTGAGAGAAACCAAACAGTTAGAGACACTTTTTTTACATGGAGGTAGAGGACATTTCTCTTACCTCACTTGTTTGCAGTGAAATGTAGGCAAAAATGTCCCTCTAATGAGTGGGCCACCCAACCAAACTGGTATTCATCATGATCAACCTCATTTCCCCATTTTCTACATGGGGTTGGGTGTCATGTTAACTGTTGTCACCTCTCTCTTGATTCAGTACCACTGTCCAACCCTCATTAATAGTCATATCTGACTGTTGTAGGTCTTACTTCACACAGTCCATTCATCTCTTTGCTGGACATCCTCATTTCCTCATCTTCTTCTTGTCTGTTCCAAATCATCTTTACTAGATTGTCTGCTGCTTTTCTGCACATGTGCCTGAACCACCGTGATATGTTTTATTTGACCTCCTCTGTATTTGTAGCTACCTTGGCTTCTGCTCTGAGGTCCTCATTTCTTGTATGTCACACAATGTGCATTGTACCACCTATCTGAGGCATTTCATTTCATTTACTACACAGTTTTCTGCACCATACAGTAGTACTGGTTGTACCACTGCTTTGTACACCTTACTTTTCAGCTTCTTTGGCATTTTTCTGTCATACACTACCCCTGACACTCTGTGCCATTTGGCTGCATTCCCTCTGTTTCCAGCTTTGACATCCTCATTCAGACTTCCTTTCTCCTCAACCAGCTCTCCCAGAGAATTGAAGAGTTAGCCATTTTCAGTATTTTCCCTTCTATCTCATTTCACAATTTCTTTTGATTCCTCCATTTGCTGCCAGTACTGCTGCCTTATCTGTACTCACTTTCATCTCATGTGTCCTAAGTATTGCATTCCAGTGCCATATCCTTTGCAGAAGTTATTGCTCAGAGTCTGCATATAATACTACACTATCTGCATACAGCATCTTTTTTGATCTGTCACCTATAACCTGTTTGCTAATGCAGTCTGTTACCAAAATGAACAGCAGTGGGATCAAAGCTGAAACTTGAAGCACACCCGCTCTCACCGGGAACCCCTCTGTGAGCCTGAACACTGTTCATACTTGAGTCATTGGGTCCTTGTAAATAGCTTGTACTAATTCTACCAAATGTGATTTCAAAACACCACAAGACTGCCTAAATCAGTTTTTATGGGACTTTGTCATATGCTTTCTCCAAGTCTAGGAATGCCCAGATAGACTCTTTCCTCATCTCTAGCTTCGTCTCACCTAGCTGTCTCACTGCAAACATGGGATTGGTTTTGTATCCTCATCTGAATACAAACTGACCATCTCCCTTCCTACTATTACTCCTCTGTATATTTGTTTATCAGTCATCCTCTCATGCAATATGACAGGAGTTCAATATCTCTGTACTGGCCAAAGTTGTGGATGCCCCCTTTATTCCTGTACACTAACACTAATATGTTTGCTCTCCAGCCATCTGGGATATGCCTTTTTCTCTATACTGCTATGAGGGCCATCAGGACCATTTCTCCCCTGTCTCACCCAACATCTAATCTTATCTGCTGTGACCTCATCTGAATCTGCTGCTTTCCATGACTTGATTTTCCTTAGTACTGCACATACTTCTTCTATGATGGGCCCATCCTCTTCTTTCATCCATCATAGGCTGTGTCTGGGGCAGTACAGCTTCTGTGGCATTTTCTTTATTCAAAAGCTGATAAAAACTCTTTACATTTGCCTTTGATGTCCTGAGGACTGGTTAGCATGTTGTTGCTGTCATCCTTTAAAAAGGGTGACCTACTATCTTTTTTATCTTTCTGTCTTTGCCTTTCAGCCTAATAGTTTTTTTTTTGTGCCATCTACTGAGTCACTTTCTAGAAGATGGTAGAGTGCATCTAGTGCCTTGTTCTTTGCTATTGCAACTCCATTTTTAGCTTCTTTGTTAACCAGCCAGTATTCCTTCTTAGCCTGGTCCAACTTTTCTACTGCCCACATTTTCATGCACTCCTTTCTTTTGATGTCTTCTTGGGCTTCTGCTATTCTACCAACAATTTTCCTTATGTACTTTGCTTCCATTCCTGGCTCAGCTGTCTATTTGTTCTGTAGTCCTCACACATGGTGACCTGAGTTGCTGGCACTTTTCTTCAAGTCCACCTATTTTCTCTTCATCCTGAGGTGCAAGGGCCCCATGTGTTCCTAAAATTTTAGTGCTTTCCCAGCAATCAGCTTCCTAGTTTTTGTCAACCTTAGAACTTTCTCTGACCAATGCTAGCAGCTGATTGTGACAACCAGTGGTTTATGCTATGGACTGACTGTTTTACTGAGAAAGACTTTGCAATCACTGATTCTACCCCAGGTCTATATTATAGTATTGAAGTTTTTAAACTTCGAATGCTATAATATCGACCCATTTTTGTCAAAAACTCAAAATAGCAAAGCCACGGAACTTTGAAATCTTATCTAGGCTAAGATTTCGGTTGTCCGTTGCATGGCTTCGCTATTTACTCTACTGTGGTGGGAAGGTTATGGACCAGGGTAAGGTAAGTATTCGAATGGAGGTTATGTACGGGGTTAAGGTAAGTGTGGGAACTGATCGGGGGTAAGGTGAGTGTGTGTGTGATAGTTAGGGACATTAGGGTTAGGGAACTGGTATGGTGAGTGTGCGATAGGAGCTTTAGGGTTAGGGACCGGGTAAGGTGAGTGTGTGGTAGTTAGGGACTTTAGGGTTAGGGAGCGGGTAAGCTGAGCGTGCGGTAGTTAGGGACTTTAGGGTTAGGGAGCGGGTAAGGTGAGTGTGTGGTAGTTAGAGACTTTAGGGTTAGGGTTGGGTTAAGGTGAGTGGATAGGTAGTAGTGTAGGGTTAGAATGGGATGATGGCATAATAGTTAAGGTGTTTACCTTACAAGCAAAAAATGCAGGGTTTGATTCTCACATGGGGTAACTGGCTAGGCTTAAAGTGGTCCACAAGGACAGTTAGCCTAGTACTAATCTATGAATTATGTTTTTTTTAAGTGTATGCGTGTGGTTTGTTTACTTTGGTGTTCTTGTGTTGTGTGTTTGTTTTGGAACAGTGCTTTTTTTTCCCTGGGAAAAAAATTGCTTGTTCTGTATGTTCAATATTTTGTGGTTTAGATATTTTAGGTACAATGAAATAGCATTCGCTATTTAAATCATACAATAGGGTAATATAAATGCTCTACCCAAATACCCTTTCCTTACTAGGAGGAAGTCTACCTGAGTTGCATGTTGGTCTACCTGAGTTGCATGTTGGCCACTCTAGTATGTGATCTTGCGACTGTTTCTCTTGCTGAACCATGTGTTGGTTACCATCAAGCCATTTGCTAGACAGAAGTCTAGAATGGACTCTCTTCCTTTATTCCTGTTGCCTCATGCATGTAATTTGGTAGTCCATTCCATTCATCAGCTATACTCTCAGAGAACTTAATAGTACATTTCTCATTTCTGTCGAATCTACATAGGTTGTCTGATGATTCTCTACTACTTTTTGATAACCCAAACATTCCCAGCAGTAGTTTTATCTGAATGCCATGTAAACCTGAATAAGCTCTCCTCTTAAATATCTATATGAGACACTGTATGAGTTCATATATTTTAGTCTTTATTAGTAACTTCAATTTTCACATCCATGGATGCCTTTGGTATATTTCCACTGTACTCTTTCCAGTTTACTCATGCTTGTTTTCTTATGAGGTTTCCATATTGTTATTCAATACTCATGTTTGGGTCTAGTGTTACTAACAAACAATGACTTTGTCATTTCTAATTTTTTATACTTTATAAATCTTTTTAGACAACCTATAGTTCTATAACTATCATTAACCAATTGGTTGATATGATTTGAAAAACTCAAAGCTGGATCTACTCATATAGCCAAATCCTTATATGAATCTACAGTTTCATTTACTGTGTGCAATATGAAATAATTACCTTTCAGTTTGTCTTTTCTAAATCACATATGCTTAGTTATTGATGAATTTATGAGAATATTGTTCTCCTGTACCCAGAATGGTCAATTTAGTCAAGTTCTTTTGCAGACATGCTCTATCTGTAACACATTAAATCAGTTTACCTAATTTCAAGTCATCTGCATACAGACTGTAGAACACTTTAGATGAAAAATATATCTATAAAAGATGCAATCTAAGCAAATATGGACCTGCGACAGAGCCCTATGAAACAGCCTGTACATAACCAAAGTTTTCACCTGTCCAACTGCTGTATGATACTTGCCGCATCCTTTTTTGTAAGTCATGCAACTCTCTATTTTATCAATAGTACATCAATAACAAGTTTATTGGTCAGTGTTTTGTATATGACCATATCAAATGCTGAAGTTAAATCTACATGAATTACATCACAGCACACTGTTCCATTCATGGCTGTCACTATATTGCTATAAAACATCATGTTGCAGGTGGTAATATATCTGTTTTCAACATATGCATGTAGATGTATGGTTTCAAGTGACAACCTTTCCAATTCTGACAATAACTTATTCAATATTTGTTGCCGGTCACAGTTAAATATAATCGCACTTTAACCAGTACCCTACCTATTCTAGTTCATTGTTTCAGTTCTATGCTGAGTTCCTTACCTTGTGGAGTGGGACATAGGCCGTTACGTTCGCCCTCGCTATCGCTCAGGCTCACTTCACTCCCCACCCTGCTCCCTTATCCCACCTGTCCTGCCTATTCCCCAATTTATTCATAACCACAATCACCTGACTTTCCCAACACCTCCCACCAAACTATCACATCATCCTCCAACCCCCCCACCTCTCTTTCCTTTCACCACCTGCTCATTAATGTGTTCTTTGGTGCTCTGCCACATCACACTATCCTTTCTTCCTCTAGTAACGCCCAAATGAGATAATTTAACTCCACATATACTACCACCACCTTCTTCAACTCTCACCATGCTTGCAACTTCCATTTTCTTAACAGTTCTCCTCTGCCTAGGCTACCATCTAACTTCCTACCACTCCCCTATCACTAACCACAGACACCTAAACTCCCCCATGATAACCTATTCAAACACTCACCCCCATAATCGCATATACATTTCACCTACCATCTTCAACCACACCCCCTTTGATCTCACCAAGCTCACCTACAAAGAAACGAATTATAAAAAACTAGCCAGTTTACTCATACACCCTATGATTGCCAATTACCTACACACACTGACCACTGATACTAACCAACTTGCACTCAGTGGCAACATCCACTCTAACCCAGGCCCCTCCAGTACTATACCTACTGCTACAAACCTACAAGGACCTAATATCCCTTGCAAGCAAAAAACCTCTTAACTCATAATACTCAGTATAAACATCTGCAGCATCATGTATAAAATTGAAGAGCTACATGCCTTTATATCCTTCTGTAACCCTGACATTCTACTCCTAACAGAGACCTGGCTCAAGTACCACATCAAAGACACCAGCATAGCCCCTCCTGGCTGCAACATCCTTAGATGTGATTGAATAGCTAAAAGAGGTAGGGACATTGCCCTACTTTACAGGCACAGCCTTACTCTGCAACAAATATGTAAAGATATCCTCACTTTTGGCTATGCAGAAACCCTGTTTACAAATATAAAATTAAATCAACAGAAACAACTCAAGATTATAGGTGTCTACTTACCACCAGGTGACAATATTGCCATTATAGAGTCCATTTTACATTGGACTTCTGCCGGCCTCCCCCAGGAGACACTTATCCTGGGGGACTTCAACATTGATTGGCGTCTCTATCATGGCATCCCCCCCGAAGTACCACTTAAACCTATCTAACTTCACACAGCTTATACAAACCCCCACCTGTATAAACAAATCAACCAAAAAGGAATCCATATTGGATTGGATCCTAACCAACAAGCCTTCATCTGCCAATATATCTGGTACGTTACCTGACTCCCTCAGTGATCAGCTACCCACATTCATACTAAGACAGCACACAAAATCCATAAAACCCTCCAGACTACTTTCTATCCCTAGTTCCAAAAATTTCCTACCAGACTAATTTATCAACACCTTAAAAAAATAAATTGATCACTTCTTAAAACTCTACCATTAGAGGAAGCTGTGGATTACTTTAATACTACCTTCTTACGTATCCTTAATCTTATGGCCCCACAACATATAATTTATACTAAAACAACCCAGCCCCCTGGATCACAAAGGACACAAGATCCTTACTCAAACAACGAGACATAGGTTAGGCAACCTGGTGTACCAACAAAATAAGTACAAATCGACAATACTTCCTAGATCTCAGAAACAAAGCAAAGAAACAAATATGTATTGACAAAAAAGTTATTATACCCAGCTACAAAAAACTCACTACAACAATCCACAAAAATTCTGGTCTGCAATCAACAACATTCACCGACCAAGCAAAAGTACCTCCCCAAATCCTAACAATGATGGTGATAACAATGATATTGCCACCCAGTTTAATGACTATTTCACTTCCTCCATCCAAAAGTTATTCAACAATTTTCCCACTACTATTACTACAAATACCTCCCAAAATACAAAACTGTCACCATAAGACTAAAACCCAGTTCTCTCTCAAACCAGTTCCAACTGACCTAATTTGTAAACACCTTGCCAAATTGAAACCCACCACTCTCGCTGCTGATAAGCTCCCCGCTGATTACATCAGGATTGCTGCCTCTGCCATTGCCTACCCTATTTCCATACTCATTAATAGATCCATAGCTGAACACACTGTCACCTCTCTCTGGAAAATATCTTATGTTGTCTCCTTACACAAAGGTGGATCCACGACAGAACTTAGTAATTATCGCCCCATAGCTATACTATCTCCCCTATCAAAAATCTTAGAAAAACGTGTACACAGGCAACTACTGAATTATCTTCTTCAATATAACCTGCTAGCAAATTCCCAACATGGATTTCAGCCAAACCATAGCACCACCTCTGCCCTTATATCATTTACTGACCATGTCAACCAACAAAAAATCTTGGTAGCTTAGTATCTGTTGTCTTTCTAGACCTGTCAAAGGCATTTGACATGGTATCCCACTGCAATTTACTATCGACTCTCTCTGAGCTCAATTTGGATAACTCCTCTCTACTGTCATTTAAAAATTATCTGTCCCTCCGGCAACAAGCTGTTAAATGGCATAACTCTCTCTCCCCTCTCCTCCCAGTGGGACAAGGTGTTCTGCAAAGAACCATTCTTGGTCCCTTACTATTTACCATGTTTACCATTAACCTCCTTTTGGCTACCCAACAAACTAATATAGTACAGTATGCTGATGACACCATCCTTATTTGCTCAGCCCCCTCTCCACAATTACTCCAAGATAGAACCCAGGAAGCCTTCACTACTATAAAAACATGGCTAAATTCCTCCCAACTCATACTAAACCTATGTAAGACCCAACTAATGATCTTCCACTCATCCAAAACTTTCAGCCCTACCTCGCCATTCTTAATAACATCCTCCAACAATACCTTTATCACACCAGTAACCCAAGCCAAGCTACTAGGTGTAAATATTGACCAAAACCTAACATTTGACAAACATATAGCACTAACAATTGCCAAAGTTCATAAACATCTAAGTTCACTCTACTGCAGCAAGAACTTCCTCACACAGGAATCCCAAATCATTATCTCTTGTGCCCATCTACTCTCCACCTTACTATATACTCCCCCAGTTCTAACTAACCTAAACAAATCTGACCTTCTGAAACTATCTACCTGCTACAATAAAATCTCAAAATTTGCAATCAATGGGGGGGGGGTGTGACTAACATGGTCATGGATTAGCAGCAGATTTCACAAGCTCTACTAAGTAAAATATATCTTCACTGGAAATTTGTTTCATATCAAGAAAAAGTGGATTTATTTTTGCAGAATTTGATAGTATTCAGCATTCTCTTCAGGAATATCTACTTATAAATCAAAATTGGTTATAATTTCAAGTCAAAACCTTCATCTGAACAAATACTTCACTTCTGGGAGATTTTCAACATGAGTTATACTAAGGCAAACAACCAGGATTCCAGTATATAAAAGGAACTACAGACTTTAATAACAACTATTCAAGACCTCACAACTAAGACTGATATAACTGACTGTAAAATAGACAACTTTAAAGAAAAAGCTACCAAGCAGATGGATATGTTTCATGAGGATCTAAAACAGCAAAAAATTCAAATTACTAGTATTGAGGAATCATTAACAGGCTTTGATGGAAGATTGCTAGAAAAATGAAAACAACATAGAATTTTTGCTTAAACAAAATACTTCATTACAACATAAACTGGATGATCTAGAGAATAGATCACGCCGGAATAATATAAAGATTTTTGGTCTTCAGGAAACTATAGAAGGTAACAATATGTCAAGTTTCCTTAACTCATGGCTGCCAAAATTTCTAGATTTACCAGAGGCTTTATCTTTCAGTATAGAGAAAGCACATCGGTCTCTCACATCAGGAAACAGTACCAACAGGAAACAACCTAGATCTGTCATAATAAAATTCCTATCATCTTCAGATAAAGACTTAATTCTAAAAACAGCCTGGTCAAACTCACCTTTAAAATACAATGACTCTATCATTCGCTTCAATAATGACTATTCAACAATGGTAATTACCAAAAGAATTTTTTTTTACCTCTAATTAAAGAACTGAAAAAGGTACAGATTAAGACTTACCTCTTGTTTCAAGCAAGGCTGAATATTTTTCTTAATGATGGACCTTCATTGTTTGAGGATCTTGATTCTGCTGTGACAAATGTTAAAAATCACAAATTACTGGAAAAAATAGAAGATATGGAGTGGACTAACCCCTCTCTTAAAAGAATGGCTCCAAAACTACATGAAAATCTACTGAAAAACAAAAGAGGCTAAAGAATAAATGAGAAATACAAACTATTTATAAAACAAACTATTATTGTGGACTATGCTTTTATTAACAAGTCTGTTTTGATATGTTATAAATACAAGGTACGATCTACACTGCTTTTCATATGTTGCATATGTATAATGTTTCATTCATAACTTAATTTGGTGTAATATAACATACTTAATACACCATCAATATATTTAGAATTAACACTTTAAGTATTCATTTTATATAAGTAAGCATACCATATAAAAATGCATTACCTCAGTTTCTGCTTCATAGTAGAGGATACTACCTAGCTGTATATTGCACTTTAATTTCACACAGTTATAATATATACAGTTATACATATTCAATATTCTATGTAAGATAAAATAAAAGGATACATTGGAAAATATAACGTAAAGAAAAATGGAGGGGAGGGGAGAGGGAGAAAAAAAGAGAAAAAAGTTTATATACATATATATATATATATATATATATATATATATATATATATATATATATATATATATATATATATACATATAATTTCCTAAATAGATAGCATATTATACATAAGTCTCTCTAAACTCAAAGTAATAACAATGCATAAAATACTCAAAGCCTTCTTCTCTCTTCTAATTGCACTTTATTTTAGTAATAAAGAATAACATATTCATATAACAGTTTCCATCTCACTTCTAATCATACAGTACTGGTCAGCACTGAGCATAAACTCTGTTACATCCTCAGAGTAGAACAAGGATTCACAATGTAATTATTAAATATGTACATGATATACATTTGTTCAGGATAGGTAAATGTTGGGAAGGTAGTGTAGTATTTGTGGGTTTAAATGCCAATGCATACATTAGCTTTGAGAAGCTGGGGGATGTTATATGTTTTTCTATAACAAGGTTTATTACTTATATATTAATCTAAACTCTAGGGAATATATATAGTTAAAAATATACATAGTGCTTTTAAATGCCAAAATAACGCAGTAGGAAAAGTTACAACATTACTTTCATGCTTTGTTTGAAAACTTTTTTTTTTTTTTGGTGACAGTTTTGCAGTTTCTAATATGGGAAACAGATATATGCTGATTCACATGTATAAAAACTTTTTTTTTTTTACTGAAACTCGGCTGTTTCCCGCCGAAAAAATAAAGGAGACCACTTTGAACATTCTCCTTACCTCATGCATTGCTTTCACAAGTTAATTTTTCATTTGGAAAACTTTCTACAGCTTGTGGAATCATCTCTTTACTCTCTGAACTACCTCGACAATGTGAAGCAGCTGGATGACGTCATCACCGTGCGATAAACATTTCCAGGAAGTGTAGAACTGTATTTTGACTGTAACATGGTTTAGCAGTCTTTTTTGTTTTAAATCAACTGTTATTTACTTAAAATGATCATTTATATGGTCGATGACAAGATTACATATTACAATAACATAATATCTTCATCTTTTGTGACTTGAAGAAAGGATTATAGAACAGATAACGGAAGAAAATGTAAAAAGAAAAGAGGTGAGAGAGGAGATGGTTAGGAGAGAACTGTGTGAGTATTAAAATGTAAATATCTATGTGCTTTATTCTTAGACCCTATAAGTGTAAATACTGATGGTAACCTTGATTTTTATATGTATGTATGTATGCGTATATATATATATATATATATATATATATATATATATATATATATATATATGTGTGTGTATTTGTATGCATGTATGTATATGTGTGTATAATATATATATATATATATATATATATATATATATATATATATGCATTTTTTCTCCCTCATCTTTCTTTGAAGTATCACTGCATACTATGATTATGGTTACCATACTGAAAGTTAATATCTTCACAAATATGTGCAATCTTTATATTTAAGTGTCATAAGTAAGGTTATGCATATCATTTCAGAATGTTTGTTTGCATAGCAAAGAATTGAATAACAAAAGTAGTATACTAAAAATAACTTTGCAAATAGATATTTTATTCTGCCACCAGTGAAAGCAGTTGTATCTACATGTGTTTATAGCGATTACATCCCATTTGGGGATGATACAATGTTTATTTAAATGACATACTGTTTATATTTACACTTACATCTTCTAAATAGTCATTCTAAATATAACTATTTACAAGGGATCCTAACTATTTGTTAGCCTTGCTTTACTTTTTTTTTCTCTCTCTCTCTCTCTTTTCTCTTTCTCTTCCCTCTCATGTTCATGTATATAAGTTAAAATAAAGGGAAGATATATAACGAGAGTTATAAACATGTTAATACAAAATAGAATTACATTTAAACAAACCATGGTTTGAACAATAACATTGTGTCCTGGATAACATATTACATCTGATAACCTAATAGAAATGTTGTTTATACACACAACCTCTGTTATCTATGTTAACAGTAAGGCAGTGGCTAAATTACTTAGTCCTTTTAAATAATCTTTTAGACATTTGCCTTATTTTGCAATATAAATCATATTTTGAATCTATTAGGTTACATAGGTTTCTTATCAGATATGATATCTATGAACATATAAACCTTCCAGATAACACTATATTAGGACAATTAATGATTTCATTAGAATTTGGTTTTCTTAATGTTTCTAACTTAAAGTAAATAAAGTATGTTATAAGTGGAGTTTGTACTCTGTTGTTACAGTTTAGGGGTTGATCTCAGTGACAGATGTCATTGGGATTAGGAGGTTATAACTCCAGGCGGGGAGTGTTGGGGTGTTTGTTTTTATCTAGTGTAGGTAATATTTTTTTTTAAAAAAAGAGTTTTTTGATATGCAGAGTAGCTTATTTACAGAAAATATAGAGAATAAAGCTCAAGGAATACATTTTTCCTAAAGACATGAGATTTAATATTTTTACTAGGAACAAATTCACTTTTTTTTGTGTAAATTTTCACATTATACATATGATATTGATATGTTACTAACACATCTTTCAGGTACAATTACCTAATATGACTATGTTGAAAGGTATGCCACTTAACATAAATGGTCTGAACAATCCCTATAAAAGAAGCAATTTATTTAAATATCTAGCTTTTCATAAACCTAATACAGTATTCTTACAAGAAACCCATTTAACAAAATATACTATTAAATTTATAGATACAAATAAATACACAAATATAGTAAGCTCAGAGTGTATGAAAAAAGAGGTGTAGCAGTATTGTGGAACAAAACATTTTCCAGAATAATCAAAGCATACCAAGACAATAAAGGTTTGCTTTGCTTGGCTGTAATTGAGATGGGTAAAAAATTATATACATTAATAAACAACTATTGGTTACCTGGTATTGGTACTAATACTATTAGATACATATTGAATCAAATAGTTTCACTATCTGAGGGACATATCATTATGGCAGGTGACTACAATTGTATCTTAGACCCTAAAGATACATCCACTTTAGGAAAAAGAAAAATGACAGCACAAGCTAAACAACTTATAAATTTCATAGAATTATACCTACTCAAAGACATATATCATTTTGTGGATAATAACTCATTACAATACACGTTCTGTTCTAATAGATACAGAACATATTCTAGAATTGATAGAATATTTCTTTCCACATAGATAATGAATAACCTGACCAATAGCAAAATTATATCCTGCCCAATCTTGGACCATAATACTATCATATTTGAACTTAATATTAGTAACACCCATAGTGCCCAAAGTAAAAGGATTCCAGCATATCTCACACAACTTAAGGATTTTCAATTATTCATAACAGAAGAGACACAAAACTTCATTAATATAAACTCAACATCAGACACATGATATATTTATTTGGGATGCCTTAAAAGCATATTTATATGGACAAATAAGCAAATGGTTTCATAATAAGATGAAAATATGGGATATAAGAATAATACAGGATAAACTGGACTCACTATACACAGACAATAAATGCAACTTGTTTTCAAAGAATATAAGGGATGAGATATGCAAACTAAATGAGGAATATAGATCTATCCTACATCATAAAACAAAGATAACACTAGAAATATATAGATTTCTTGCTTATTCTGTAAATCCTAAACATCTATCAAACCTTAAGAATAAGACCAAAAGATTAAATAAATATAATTATATTAAAGAAATACATTATGCAAAAAAAGAAAAGAGAAGTACATAGTATGCAAGACGTATTAGAAGAGTTTAGATGTCACTTTCATGAAATTAATCAATCCACACAACAAATTCAAACACAAGATATCATAAGAGATTATATTAACATGAATATATATATATATATATATATATATATATATATATATATATATATATACATATATAATAAACTAAACAAACAACAAATAGAAGTTATTGATAAACAAATTACTTTATCAGAAATACAAAGTCAAGTAACTAAGCTTAATTAAACTAAACAAAGCTCCAGGTAACAATGAAATTATTCCTGAAATATATAAGATAATGCCCAAAATAACTATTTCCTTACTACACACAGTATACAATTTGGCCCAAAATGATAATATTTCACCCCCATCCTGGAAATATACATTTATATCCCCTATTTTAAAATCAAATAAAGACCCAAAATTCTGTTCCTCATACAGACCAATACCTTTACTGAATATCGATTATAAGATGTTTATGAATATATTCTCAGAAAGATTTCAGAAATTCTTACCCCACTTAATAGACAAAGACCAGACATGATTTATAACTAACAGAAGTACTTCTGATAATATAAAATGAACCCTTGCTATTATAGACTTCTCACAAAGGAAGAAAAGGAACTTATCATTAATTAGTCTTGATATTAATGCGGCCTTTGATTCTATTAACTGGATCTATCTATTTACTCTTTTGGAATGCTTACATTTTTCACATACTTTTATTAATCTTGTAAAACATTATATGAAGAAACCTATGCATATATCAAAATAGGGTCATATGTTTCCAATAAAATACCTATTACAAAAGGCACCAAACAAGGATGTTGTCTCTCTCCTCTACTATTTAATATGATCATGGAACCCTGGGCAAATGAAATAAGAATCAATAAAGAAATAGAGGGTTTGGAAATGGATAAAGACAATATAGCCAAAATCCAGCTGTTTGGAGATGATGTTATTATCACCACAAAGGGAAATGATTCCTCATTCATGTCATTATATGAATCAAAACATTTTAAATGATGTCTGGTCTATCATTCAATGACAACAAAACAAAAATTCTACCCATATATCCTAATGATAAAAAATTAAAAAAGGATGATAGGAAATAATACATATCACATTGCTAACGCAGGTCAAATCACATATCTTGGAATCATTCTTGCCAAAGACATTAAATCAATAATTCAATTAAACTATAACAAATGTTTACAAAATATCCAATAATTATTTCCAGAATGGAAGACAATAATATTTACTACTGAAGAAAGACTAACCATTATAAAATTATAATTTTACCTAAAATCTTATATATAATATAATATAATCCATTCAAATTCTACCATCTAAAAGGTTTATAAATAAACTAAACACTTTAATACTAAGATTCTTTTGGTCACAAAAGAAACCTAGAATTACTATTAATCAACATACTAACAGCTGAAAGAATGGTGGAATAGCTTTCCCAGATCTAAATCTCTATTCGATTTCCACTATAATCAGATCAATTTATCAGCTCTTAGATATAATCTATTTAGTTAAATGGAAATCTTTATGGGAAGTATCAGCCATGGAACTTATAACGAGACCAACAACATATCTACTAGAATTCATAAACACACCTTTTATATGGATCTTAAAAGAATAGTTTATCTCACATACTAATCCTAATCATACTGCCAGTTACATACATAATATTATAATTAACTTTAGAAATTTTATATATAAACATGTTAAATATAAAGACTACATTTTTGTTATTTCCTATAGCATATAAAGAAGAGACTTTTATTACATCAGATATTAACAACATTTCTCAACTGAAAAACAATGAACTCAAACACTGGTTCCAGCTAACTTATGAATACAAGACTAGTTCAATGGATCATATTATACAGGAATATAAACTTAATAATTCCTCATGGTTAGATATATAAACACTTATACTATATCTTAATAATAAGCTGAAACTAGCTTCACCAACTAGCAAACATGACACCAAGATATTATTACAATTTCTTCAATCAACATTATTACACCAATATACATATTCAGGTAGTCTCTCCTTTATTTATAGACTTTTAAGAGAAGAAACATTTTCTTGCACATATAACTACTGGAGTTATTCTAGTTTAATTACTCATAATTCCCCAAGTGAGCAAGATAATGTTAATATGTTACAATCAGCTGGGAAAACATAATTTTCTCTGAAATGGAAGATTTACACATGGAGATTCATGAATAGATCATTTCATACACCACAAATAATGGACAATATTAATAAAAAACAAAAACTCTGTAATAGATGCAACTCTAATGTATATATTAACTGGGCACATATGTTTTTTTGACTGTTCAACCCTAAATAACTTTTGGAATAAAGTAAATGACTTTTTACAAGCACTTTTTCAGACAACTTCATATTGAATAAATCATAATCATATTTAATACACTTGTTCCACAATGTGTTAGGAAAACCAAATACTCATTACTATGGACTATATTGGCAGTGGCTAGAAATATCATAACAAAAATTGGATTTCAAAACATCCTCCTACATTCTTTGAGTTTACTATTTTATTAAAAGAAGTTGGCCATTTACAGATAAGAACCATAACCTCAAGAACATCTACTAGAAATACATATGAATATCATTTATGGGTTAACTTACAAAATATGTTAGAAAAAATGATCATTTTGCATAAAGGTAATTGACTTTCCTTGTCATTCATGAGAACAAGTTACAAAAGGAAGGTTATAGTGTATGTTAATGTATAAATACTGGATGTCTATGTACATACTTTAGTTTGTTTGCTTTTTTATTCGTATATTCATATTTAAATGCTATAAATACATGTTATCAGTTTGTAAATCTATTATGTAAATTATCTTACATATGTTTATGTGATTGTTTTCATTATAACCAAAATAAATAAAACTGTTTAAAGAAAATTTGCAACCAATGCTACGTTTTGTTCTCATTACTGCCTCTCCCTAAAACAACTAGGATAGTTAGAACTCCCTAACCTACTAAAATACAATCAACTTCTCCTGACCCATCAACTGCTATACCAACCAAATAAAATACCTGCCCTGTCTAGTCTGCTCACCTTCCATAATACTGCATGTCAACTAAGATCTTCCAGTACTGCCTTACTGACTGTTACCAATTGCTTATAGAACAAAGGTCAATCTCTTTATTATTGTGCAGTTGCTAAGGCCTGGAACTCTCTACCCTTGACATTAGATGTCCAAATAGTAAACATACTTTCAAATCCCTACTAAAAGATCTCCTATTCAAAACTTGAGTATGTTCCTGTACAGAACTAGACTAATTTTACCTGTTCCTGACTTTCAACATCCCTAGCTCACAGGTGTACTGTGTAGTTTCACTTAGTGCATAGTACTGTGAACCAGGTGTTTAGGCCACCTTTATAGTTTGATTTACAGTTTATGACCCTGTTTTTCTATGGAAACTTCTTTTTGAATTTATGTTCAAGCAATTCTATATTTGTTGTATAATATCTTGTTTAATTGTTTCTCAATATTCTAACCACTGTATGCTGCATCAATTGTAAAACTCTGATTTTTAGTCCTTTTATATGTTCTATGCTCTTTGTACAAAATAGCTATGTTTTTATATATATATATATATATATATATATATATATATATATATATATATATATGTCTACCTGAGATGGTCGACAAGCCATTTGATCGACACTCATTTGGTCGACAGTTCATTTGGTCGACAGGCAGATTTGCCCCACTCCCCAATGTTGTACGACCCTGGAGTTGATATATATAGTTAGGGGGTGGGGGGCACAGCCCCCCACATTGGGGGGTGTGGGGGGTGAATCCCCCCACATAAAACTGCTTGTCGACCAAATGAACTGTCGACCTCGACCATCTCAGGTAGATCCATATATATCTATATATATATATATATTATTTTTATTATATTTTATAATATTTTACTATGTAATTGGAGCTTTTCTCCCCAGGCCTCCACTGAAAACGGACTAACCCAATAAACAAATGGAAAATAAAAATAAATAAATAAACAATATACCCTTCTCCATTATTTTTCCACAATAATGAAAGTAAACTTAAGGGTCTGCATGGCTATATCCTATTACATTATCTTTAAAGACAGGTTTTATAAGTGCATGTCGACAATCTTGAGCAACTTCTCTGTAAATAAGTATAATGGTGCTTTCAGTTCTTGCTAAAGTGTTCTTAGGTCATTATTATTAATTCCATCTCCTCCCTGTGCTTTTTTTGGATCCAGTTTACACAGGGCTTTTTTAATATAATCTAATTTGATTTCAGTATCTGAGGTTACCTGGATGGCACTAGGACAACCCTTTTGTGGAGCCAAATTGTTTTGCATTTGATAATAAATTTTGGATTCCACACACAGTTTATCAATTCTGATGTCTTTACTCCTTCCACATCTTAAGTAACTATAAAATGGTTTCCTATTATGCTCAATATCTTTATATATTTTTTAAAATTTTCCTTATCTTGTCTCCCACTATGCATAATTTGTTTGTCCAGCTTATTTATTTCAGTTTTCAAAGTTGTAGTTCAACCTCATTTCCATTTCTTATACGTTTTGTCTCTTACCTTAATCAAGTATCTCATTCTTATGGAAATATATCCTCCTGACATTGTGTTCTTAGATCCTGATGATAAACATTTTTTTTTGTATTCAAACAATTTCTCTTTCAAAGCTTTCTACCTTCCCTCTGCAGTTTTTCCACTAAATGCATTATTCCACTTAGTTTTATATAGTGATTGTTTTGCTTCCATATAATCTGTTATTAATCCTCCTTATATTGGTTAATATTTCTTTTTGGAAGAATTATCTAGCATATCGATTGTGGTAAAACTTGACATTGAGCGACAGTAATTTTTTTTGGAACGCAAACTATGTGTAGTATGTTCACCAGGTTATCAACACTTGACTTAGGTGGTCTGTACACTCCAACAACTCTTATATATTCCAGGGTATTCTTCATCATCACAGCTACACAATCTATAGTACTGGTGTTATCATTGAACAAGTGTGATCCAAGGTCTCATAACTATCTTTAATCCCTATCATAACACCTCCACTTGAGTTTTTGCTAGAATTTATATTGCAGTAATAAAATATATACCCTGACAAAACTGTTTTCCAGTCATTGTTCTTTAATCATGTTTCAGAAACAATAACTGGGGAAAGAGCCCGCAACCCTCCTGGACATGAGCAGTCATCACTAAATGCAGTCTTGGGTATTGACTAACATTTCTATGGTATTACATTGGGATGAAACTGCTGGTCTTAAAATGATCTCAGTGTCAACAGCCTAGTAATCTCCTATGATCCTAGGAATAACAACGTCAGTGTTATAGGAATATAGTAAATCTTCCAATAAAAACAACTTTATCATTAATGCTCCTAGCATTAGTAACTATCAAAGATACATCAAATGCTGTTATCTATGAAATGTTAAATGTTCAGCCTGGCAAAAAATCCCCTCTATGTTTGTCAAATATTACAAAATATCTGCTAAAAAATTATCTTCCCTGATCTTGGCAAGTGCATACCATCCACTCTGAACAAGTGTGCCCAAAATTAGACCTGGATGCTTTACAAATTCCCATTTTTTAAAAATGAGACACTTTTGTCATGTAGGTATTTACCCCAAAAATCTTTTCATTCACGGTGACATGACTCTCCTACATGTGTGATTTGTGTACAAGTTATGCTACCTAACATGGCTCTAAGTTCCCTACTAACAGTCATGGAGTCATTGTGGGTGAGATCATGTGTACTGACATGAATAAAAACAGATCTGTGCATCCTTTCATTAAGGCATTCTAAGGCCCATCTCACATCCTATTGTTTTTGCTCCTGGCAAGCATAACACTATTCAATGTTCTTTAATCTTCTCTGCAAATGGAAGTATCAGTTCCTCTAACAATTGAATCTCTAATTACAAGAATCTCTTTTCTGACCAGATCTAAAAAATGTTCAACTTCTAATTCAACAATATTGACTCTATCTGTTGCTATAAGGGAATGATGTTCATCACCATTATTCCTACTGTTTTTATTTCCTTTTACATTTGCAGGCATGCAGTTCTCATCCAGTTGACTCTGTACATCCACAGCTTGAGCAATGTTGTAACGTCTGTCTTTCTCATCTTTTTTCTTACAGTAATGGTCTTCGATCATTCCATGTTTAACTTCCTTTTCCCTGTCCTGTGCCTTTTTTCTACCTTCTCTTGTGATAAAAAATTATGCCTTTTTCTGCAGACTTAATGTTCTTTGACAGAAACAAGTTATCATTCCATGTAATCTATGTATTATGTAACAAAGCACTGTCCATTTTAGCTTGTATTCTCTTTGCTTTATAAACATTTATCCATTTCTTTTTCTTCTTTACTTATTTGTTATGAACTTCTTCCTTTCTTTGATTATTTCCTTCTATATGCTCTGAATTGTCAGATTGTTAAACTGTACTGTCTTGTTTCAAAGGGGTTGAGTGATCTTTAAAGACAATAGACACATCCTTTCCTAAATATGTTGTATTTGTTCTTTGCCTAACATTATTTAATTCATCAGTCCAGTCATTAATATATGTAACAACATTTCTCCAAGTCGTGCCAATTGCACAAGTGCAATTGTCATCATTAAGTCTAGATTTACTTCTAATAGTGGTAAGCAAATCATCCAACTTTTTGATAAGAAACACAGATCACCAGTGTTATCAGGTGTTACCTTTAAATATGCATAGCATTTATTACACTGTACAAGATATCTGTGCTTTAGCAGATCATTAATGGCATACTCATTTAAGGAAATCATATTCAGCTACAAATTAATATAAGATTCTAAAAGAAAAGAACAATCAAAATCAGTTACCACAGAATTTAAAGAGAACTTAAATCAACTTCTTTGAGAAAAATTGTGCAACATACAATTCAATATTTAATTAAGTACAGTAAATTTGTTGCTCTGACCATACAAGTTGTGAAAGTCAAAAAAATGCTAGAATTCCTTTACATCACATGTGAATGTGAACAGTAGCTTCCACTACTATTTTTGGCAGTCACACCTCTTTTTAACAGTAAAGATCAGTAAGTCACAAATCTAGTCAGGAATGCTTAGATATGCTTTGGGTTGTCTTCTCTGCAGTCTGTTTGAATTTATAGCTGACTACACCCACTAGGATGGCTAGAGTTGCCTGTGTAAAACCTATCAACAGTGAAAATTAAAGGTGAAACAACAACAATAAGTGAAAGTAAATCTTATTCTCTACATGATTACCCTTCTTTTCTACAAACAATGAAAAACAGTGATAAAAATGAAATACACATTCAAGTAAAAATGTCTTTTACCAAGCCACTGCACAACTAATGACAAACCAATAAAGATTTGTTTAGATAAGTGCTGGATTGTCCTCTCTAAAGTCTATATGAATTTATAGATGACTAGGCCTCTTAGGATGGCTAGAGTTTGTATGTCTAAAACCAATCTCTTTTTAATAACAAACAATGAAAAACAGTGCTAAGAAATAAAATTTAAATTCATACAAAGCTTTAATTACCAGATAGCTGCACAGTCAATCACAAGTGAAGACAGGACTGTCTAGATGAGCTATGGAGTGGACTCAAACACATTTGATAGAAAAGTGTGTAAGGCTGTATAAATTTACTCCTTGTGTGGCTGTGGATTATGTGGTATACAAAACAAGTTAGTGTTAAACAGTATTTCACCCTGCTAATGCCCACCTTTAGATTGTTTCTCTGTTTGTAAAAGTGTGTGATTATGCACTAGTAGCGATTACTTGTGTGAGGCGTTTTCTATTTTCTCCACAGTTGTGCCACTGCATAGTTTGTATATAATTACACAAATGGGATAAAGTATATAAATAATTTTTTTATTTATAAAAAATAATACTATATATATATTTATATATATATATATATATATATATATATATATATATATATATATATATATATATGTATAGGGTCCCATTTAGATGATTGAAGTCTTAGTACTTCGAATTTCATATGGCTGACACCATATGATCAAAGTTTTAAGACTTCAAATGTTCTAAACGGAGATCTCCATACAGCTCGGGATGGGAAATTTTCCATTTTCCTCACTGTAGTGTGATCTCAAAGTTGGTATATTTAAGTAGGGGGGGTGTGGAGGGTGCAGGTGGGCTTGCCCCCCAGTGGAAACATCCAGGAATGTTTTTTTTTTTAGGTGTTCGAAGTCTTAAAACTTCGATCATATGGGGTCACCATATGAAATTCGAAGTTCTAAGACTTTGATCATCTAAATGGGACCCATATATATATATATATATATATATATATATATATATATATATATATATATATATATATATAATTTTAGGTCTGCCCCCCACTTTTTTGGCTATATTCACATCAAATTGCAGTATGTCCCAATTACTATATATAATATCTGCTATCTTTAATGCATCCTGGTTGAAATAAACAATGAATCCCATACCAAAATTAGGAACAGACTATTTATTTGTAAGCCCTAGTGTCTTTACCAAAAATGAAAATCGGTTTGTAAAAACCTTTATTCCTTTTGTCTATCACTTCCTGGCTTACTCCCTCTAAAAGGGCCTCTGGGTACCCTCTTGCTTTAAACATATTTGTAATGAATTTGACTTCTTCCAGAAAAGCTGTGTCAGCGCTAACCATCCTGGCTGCCCTGACCAGCTGTCCTTTCACAACAGACTTTTTCTGAAAAGATGGATGCGCACTTGTATATTCTAAATATGAGTTGGAAAACATTTTTTTCTGTGAATTCTAGACCCTAAGGTGTTGGTCCCAGTAATAAACAATGCCACATCCAAGTAATTAATATTTTCCCTACTATGTTGATGTGTAAATTTTAAGAATTCAACCGTATTGTTAATATGTACATAAAATTGCTTCAACTCAGTTTCAGTGCCCATCTATAAAATAAACAAATCATCCAAAAATCTTGTGTAAATGTGCATTTTGGACATATATGCACTTTTAAAACAAATTGTTGTTCCCAAAAGGCCATAATATAATTAGCGAAGATGGGGGCACATGCTGCCCCCATAGCAACTCCCGTTCTTTGTCTATAATATTGGCCTTCAAAATGCAAATAATTATTCCTGAGCATCACCTCCATGAGCGTAACATACACATTAATATCATCCTGGATGAATACCTGAGTTTCCAAAAGTTGGGCCTCAAACCACACTAATCCCTCTTCTTGTGGTATGACATTAAAAAGACTAACTACATCTATTATTACCAAAAAATTATTATTCACATCCAACTTAATTCGACCCACCTTATCTAGGAATTCCCACAAATCCTTATTAATGTATGGAAAGCTTTTTAGATCCAGCTGTAATTTTTGGTCCAAAAATTTCCCTATAAAACATGTCTTAGAACACTTTCCGTCAACAATTGGTCTACATTCCTACTTACCTAGTAATCAACATTTCACTCTTCAGCTATTCCTGCACTTGACAAACATTCTTTTCACTGAATGCTTTGCTCACTGTTAAGTTTGACTAAATGTAACCCGTACAGATAGGTATATTTACACTAATCTACTTCACAGAAGATTAACTCACATAACGTCAACAAAAACTGGTCAATTTCACATGATTAACTTGACAATATGCATGTACCAAGACATAACCTTAGATCATGTAAATTCAAAAATAACATATTTTGCAGTGGTTAAGTCCCCTGTGCCTTACAAACATTCTACTACTTGTATATTCCAATCCAGGATCATGTAATACTGGCAAAAGAGGATATTCCCTGACCTTTGTATTAAACAGATCTTTCACCATTGTCAATAAGCTCTACTGTCAAGAAAATGGTAAAAATAAGAAAGCAGTAATCGAAATGAATGGTCAGTCTATATTACTAGCTCTGAATATTTATATTATGTATTTATTTTATTTGTCCTTTGATAACCGGGAAAGTCCAAGTGAGCTAAAGGCCCATTTTCAGAGGAGGCCTTGGGAGAAATTCTCCACAAAAGATTCAAAAACATTAAACAGTAGCTGAGTTACTATATACAAGGGGAGAAACAAACTCTAAATATCACACACACCACTGTAAACCACTCCTAGAATTAAACTGACTTGAACTCTCCAATCAACTTGCTTTTATTCAGCTATCCACCTTGGACAACCTTATTTAAAAGCCTACTGCCTACCCTGCACTTGCCAATCTAGTCACACCTTACACATCAAATTGATCCCTACGATCAGAAGGCATTCTCTTAGCTATGTCAAAACCCACAAGAAAAAATGGTCAGTCTCTGTATTCATACCCATTTTCTATATTTTGGAATTCAGTACATCTAGCTATCAGGTCTATGCCTAGCCTAAGCCATTTCTAAGCCTCTTTAAAAAAATCATCTCAAAAAACACATGGCTCTGCTCCTGCATAAAGCCTGCCTAATGATGGGGTCTTCCTCTTCTGTCACATTTCAATCCCTCACAGACTGCAAGATCATAAGGCTCTTCTAACTCCTTCTCTTCTTCTTTACCATATCATTAAGCTACTGCTCAGGCTTTATTGCTTCTATTCTTCTTAACTCTCTCCCACTATCTATTGGTATCACTAGCTTTCTGGCTGCTATTTTCCTAACTGAAACTAACTTTCTATTTTGCTTGTACTATAATAGTCAATGTCACGCACTGCACTACCTACATACTATTTTTTTGAACACTGTCTACATCATGTATGGTGAGAGTGACTATTATTGTCTGTAATGTTTTAACAGTATAGAATTGTCTAAATGTGTAGTAATATATTACATCATCTTTTAGCAGTTTGTTCTTTCAACTTATTTTTTGTATAGTATTTCTAATGTAATTTTTATTGTATTGGATTATACTGTAATTGTATTGTACTGTATGTGGAGCTTTTCTCCCCGGGCCTCTGCTGAAAACAGGTTCTGTAGACCCAGTCAGACCACCCTGGTAAACAAATGTAAAATAAATAATCAAGTAAATGATCAATTGTCATGCGTAGTAACTTAGTAAGAGGTATGACTTTTATTAGGGTGTTATCAGATATTGTTATTGAGAAATCTTGTTTGAGGTGTGTAAGGGCTTTTGGGAAGAATAGCAGCAACTTTTTATATAATATATAGCAGCTGTTTATATAAATATATAAATAGATATAGACAAATATAGTTGTGTGTACGTATATATATATGCAAAGAGAAAGCTAAATAGACAGATATTGAATTTAGGAGTACAGGGCTACTTGTTCACCGATATAAATATTTTTAGAAGATTGTTTTCATTGTTTTGACTACTACAGCAATTCATGGAGAGAGGAATCATCAAGTATTGACTCTACTTAAATTTGCAGATCAACTTATCATATTGGAGAGAGCACTGACATATGAAGCAGGTGTAATCAAAGAGTGGTGTATATATATGATGTCTTAGTGGATGCCTGAAGAGAATGACATTTGCTGTTTGTAGACCCGTACAAGATTTAATAGCATGAAGATTCATGTCCTTTTAAGGTCCTGTGCCATTATTTTTATTTTTGCTGGGTATTGGGAGGAGTTGCCACTATCATAAGATATGCGCATGTGTTGTGTGTGTATATGGGGGGGGGGGGGGGGGCAGTGGCACATTAGCTGGAAGTTGACAGTTGCTAGTACACTAGCTTTTCTAGCATAGAGTGATATTGTCCTTATGACAACTTATGTGTCCAGTGCCCTGAGTTTAATGGCTCAGGTACCTGCTAGAGCTGCTGTGGGTGGAAAAATGAATGATGTGGCTTTGTCTACTTACCTCTGTTTAAAAATGAAGGGCAGGATGATGCAATGATTGATGATGGGCCACTCAGGCTATTCCAGGAGAGATCAGGGCATGTAATGGCAGCTGGGCTAGACTATCATAGGGCTATGAGGTGTAGTTCTTAACTTTCCCTGATTTTGCAGAACTCCCCTGATTTTCCTCATATTTTTGATCTGCTTATCATAAACTAGAGTTTTCTGGAAAATTGTTGTTGACTGCAATCACTAAGTAATTACAGATGTTTGAGCTTCAAACTTTTCATCCTTCAGAAAATATATGCTAATATAAAACTGTTATGTCATTTTTTTCTAAAATCATTAAGCAGCTATCCCTATCTTGAGACATGTAATGATATATATTTATAATAATTGCTGTACAGTTTGCTTATAATGTGATTCTTTGATGAGCATAATTGCTGTATCTGCTAATATCATATTAATTGAAATTACCTTACTCTATCAAGTGAGCTGTGCTGATAGATATAATTAAACAGGCCATACTGGTTGTGTCATGACAAAATATGATACCTTTCAAAAGTAATATAGTGAAATTATCAATACAGCAACGCTGACTATTCCCATCTAGTTACACTGTAGATGGCAGATTATGTGTGCATCCCCATTTTACTGCGTCTTTATATAGGCATAATGAGTAGATCTATACCACCTGTGGGTTTGGTAACTTATCTTTCTACCCAACTACATAATTACATTCTACCACATGTAGGTTGATTCTCTGCTCCTGCCTAGCCAGCATCTGCAGGAGCAGCATGTGGAATTGCTTGAATAATTTTGCTTGTCATACGAAGAAATATGTCATATATATATATATATATATATATATATATATATATATATATATATATATATATATACTATAGTAGCCTAATAACCACTGACAGCCTTTGATGAGAAGTATATATACATTTCCATGTCATAATAAGTTTGTGCACTTTTTTGTACATTGCAAAATATTTTATCTTGTTTAGCAATGTTATGCACTCACATTTGAATTACGAGGCCTGAAATCTCTCACCATGTACAAAAAGGCCTACTCAAATATTATATCTTGTATGTGGGTTGCAAACTGGCTCACCAATAGAGCCCACACAGATCAGTAACCAGTGGAGTTCCACAAGACTTGGTGCTGCTGGGGCCCCTATTGTTTGAAAAATACTTTTCAGAATTACAGGCCAAAACAAAGGGCATGTGGCTGACAAAGTTTGCAGATGACTGCAAGTGGCCATTGTCAAATAATCCCCTAGTGACATTGACATCCTTCGGGAGGGTCTAACTCAAACCAAGGATTGGTGCCAAAGTCATTGACTCAAGTTAAATGCAAAAAAATGTATCCCCTTTTGCAACAGAGATGTCCCTGAAAAGTACTATATTAACAACTACACCTTAAGTATCCATTCTATGGTGAGGGATATGAGTACAGAGGTTGAGCCTTCTACATTGCCCATCTTATTAGTAAAGGCATTGCCTCCATGAAAAAGGAGGTTATAACCCCCCTGTACTCTTCCCAAACCAATAATAGAATATAATGCCCCCTTTGGTATGTACTTCACCAGGCACCACAACAACTGGATGAACGTCAGATGTACCTCACAAAGAAAATTCAAGGTATTCAACACATGACTTTTATTTACAGACTAAAATCCCTGTATGCATACTCTGTGTCATTCAGACTACTCAGGGGAGATCTCTGCCTTGCATATAGGTCAAACTCAGATCCTTCCTGTTGGAAATGCTGCACATTAGCAAGTCAAATGGCACTCACTGCATTCTCTCAAGTGACCTTAACATAAGATGCGACATCAACAGGACTTGCTGGAGAGTCAGGTTCATCTCCCGGAGGTTTCCTCTACTCTGGAAAAGGCTGCCAATCTATGTAAAGCACAGACTTTTATTGACCCTTTTTAAGCTTACTCTGGATGATTCGATGGGTAACATTCGATGCAAATTCACCTCAGGGGTCTCACCTGCGTTCCTTCTGGGCATAGACAGTAGATGTTGAGTTGGTCTGCTAATAGTATGTAGACAAGCGGGAAATGGGGAAAAAACTTGGCTAGGCTTGTAAGGGCCTCAAGGGCCATTAGCCTAGTAACCTCCTATGATCCTATGAAACTTAGTGCAAATTCTTTAGCTACGATGTTTAACTTCATCACTCACTATCAGACAGAATAATACCTCCAGCAAGACAGGTGTTGTTAAATTCTGAGTCCTAGCAGCATGCACCCTCCAGCAATACAGATGCCACTAAATGCTAAATCCTAAAAGCATGCTACCTAAATCCTAACAGCATGCTACCTCCTTCATGACAGACTTTTCCATGCCCATTATCCTGAATACAACTGTCACATAGCTATATTTTATATCATTATCTATATCTATATTATCCTGTAATGAATGTACAACTTGCACTGCTACAAAGAAAATCCAGTGTTGTGGTGACAAGTTGGCTGGGAAACAAACAAGTAAATATAAGTATCCTACAATAAACAAGGTCTGTAAGACACTACTGGTTAAATAAGATGCTGGTCAAAGTCCTTGCCTTCCTCTATGCAACAGTCATATTTCTAGGCTTCTACTTAGTGCAGAACCTTGAGGTTTGCTATTTTGCTATTTGTTGATTTGATTATTTGAATATTTATAGTTTTTCTTCATTGCTATAAATTACCTGCATTTGGTTGGCCATTGTCTCAGTCATTCAGAAGTGTTCAATGTCAAGCAACCACACTAAATATAATTTGCATTTTTGCTGGGTTACTGTAAAAATGGTTCCCGGAGATCGATGCTCCACCTTGGTCAGCAAATAGAAGTAAATAAATAGCTCTGCACTTATTTTTTTGGTATTTATTGTAATCTGATTAAAATTTGCCTTGATTTTTACCGTAGTTTGAGTAAAGAAATATCCTAGAAATTTCTAGACCTCTGTTTGCTGTAGAACATGAAAGTGTGCTACTTTGCTATTGGCCCAGTAGGCTTATTTGAATATTTTTAGCTTTTCTCTGTTGCTAGAATTCGCCCACATTTGCCTGGCACAGCTTATCATGCTTACCTTGCAGTCACATTTAACTGTCTACTGTACTGATGCAAACTCTCCGAACCTTAAATGTCTCTATCTAACATTCTCAATAAATTCCTAGTGTATTCAGCAGGCAGTATTTGTGCAAGTAGGCCCTGGTCTGCACTAAGAGGTGAATTTCTTCTTGTGCATAGACTAAGATTGTTTATTTTGGTCCGATAGCATTTCAGTAAATCAACTCCAATTGGACAGAGCTCAAAAAAGTTTCATAGCTGGCAGACTTGGAGTAGGTAACATATTCTCTATGTGACTTTATTGGAAAAGTGAGGAAGAACAAATGGTAGAATGCTAGAATTTTATGAATGTTTTCTGGAAAGTGTTGGATGAAGACACGTGGTAATTACATTGGACAGATGTGGAAGAGAGGATTCTCAGGCTTGGTTTTCTGGAACGGAACAGAGCAATGTGCAATTTCACTTTTTTTATAGGTGATGGGTTATGAGAAAATTTCAGTGGCTGTCCTGATTAATTAGGGACAAGATAAACCATTCTCTTCCTGCCAGTAATTGTAAATTTGGATCCAGGAGTCGGAAACACACTGGAAAATGGCTATAAAAAAAGGGTGTCCAACAGGGTACCAGGTTTTAGCAGATGACTGCATGTTGCTAATGGAGAACAAGGACAGAGTGCTAAAGCAGATATTGGAGGTATTTGAAGAGTTTAACATTGTGAGCAATCTAATATGGAAAAGATGAACACTGGATGATGAGGAAATAAACAAGGCTTGGAAGGTATACTAGTATAGGAAGATAAAGCAGGTCCATGGTATCTGGGCCTACAGCTGGCCAGTTCAGTGAATGTTACAGACCAAACTGAGACTGGTGAAGGATTACATGGATACCTTTTTAAATTCCATACACAGTAAAGAAATTATTTCTTATCTAAGGATGAAGATGAAATAAAGACTCCAGTGGGCATTAAATTATAGCATCTTTGGGCTTCAGTTAACTTGGTCAAATCATATTTGTGCAACTCAAGTTATTGGCTTTTGAGTGAAAGGCCATTTGGGGAAACCCTACCTTGGGTGAGTGCCAGTTGTTCAACAAAGGTATGTAGTGGTACTGGGAATCCTTGGGTGAGTGCCTGTGTTTTATGGTTAGGTTAAGAGATAATTAATGGGATAGTATTTTAGGGTTAGGGTTAGGTTTAGACAAGGAAATACATTTAGTCTGTGTGTGAGTCTGATTGTTAGAGGATAGGTGTAGTGTCTTTTTTGTGTGTTTATGTGTATGTGAATGATGTCTTTGAGAGATCTTGTGAAATTATACTGTTATGGAAAGTTTTTTTTTTTAATGTAAACTGCATGTTAGGGTTACTGTGCTTTACTAAGGTAGAGCAAGGGAGCAAAGTCCCCTACCTTCCTTATTAATGCAGCGCATCCTCTATTCTGACCCCAACCTTAACCATAACACACAGAATACATTAAAAGAGCCCCTTCCATAACACTGTAACTACTCAGACATTTTTGAGACGAATGTGTGGTAGAGTTATGAGTAGTACAACGGAAAAGGAAATGTTTTTCCTTTTTTGCTAGAATGTTTGTTGTGTTTGTGAGTTGTCAGTATGATGAATGTTTGATATTCTCATAGGTTCATGGGTTCATTCTAGGCTATCTGCCCTAGGGCATTTACAAGCCCAGCCAGGGTGTGTTTGGCTTTCGCCACCCATTTTAAAATTAATTTTGCTATGCCCTTTTTTGAGGTTAGTATACTGTGCCTCTGTCTAACAGTGACACAGAAGTGATACCCGGAGTAAATCTATGATCTCCCGTCCGCTCATCAAGATTCCTCTTGAAGAGGGACTCTGCCTAACCTGGACTGGGATTTTATTCCAGAGTGAAGGGAGCCTCTGGGTTATGAATCTGTCCCTCCAGCATGTCATATTTATTTCAGTGCTGAGGTTCAAGTCTCTTGAGCGTGTAGCTCGATGGGTTTTGGATTTTCTGAGGTGCAGCATGTCCATTAATTCTGGGTTGGACATGGCTTTATACATCAGGCACAGATCGCCTCTGAGCAGGCGGTATGCCACTGAGTAGAGCTGGAGTTTCTTTAACCGGGTAGCATATGGCATCTGTTTGAGCCCTTTGATCCTCTCGGTGAGTTACTTTTGGGGTCTTTCCAGTTGCTGCAGGTATCTGGTAAGGTACATTCCAAAAGGGGCATTGCACTCAATTATGGGCCTGATGAGGGATGAGTAAAGAGGCACGATGACCTCCCCTGATCTAGATGTGAATCCCTTCATGATTAGGTGGGCTATATAAAATATTTTTCTAACCACTTTGGCCACGTGTTTGTCGAATGAGAGATTGCTATCAACTTGGGTCCCCAGTTCCCTAATTACTTCTTCTGTACTTAATGGATTACCATCTATGTGGTAATTTGTGGGCACTTTGTTTTTGCCGAAGGGGATGACTATGCACTTTTTGGCGTTTAGCTCGAGGCCATGGCTCTGGCACCAGTTGTCTGTTTCTATGAGGCCCTTTTGTAGGATGCTTGCATTGGCTGGAGAGCCGATTATGGCACCCAGTTTGCAGTCATCTGCGAACTTGGTCAGCCACAGTCCTTCCGTGTTTGCCTGTACCTCCAAGAAATATATACTGAACAAGAGAGGTCCCAGGACTTAGCCTTGTGGGATGCCACTTGTAACTGGTTTGGAGTCTGACATGGCTCCAGCAATTCTAACCATGTGGGTTCTGTCCTTGAGCCAGTTTGCAACCCATCTAGTGATGTTTTAGTCAACTGTCACTTAAGAAATATTTTAATCATTCATTATATAGTCCACCTTTAATATATCATATTTTATATGATTAATAATTTATAGGTACACCCACAACACCTGCAATTAAAACTTCTGAAGAAGGAAGAGGAGAAGTGAGTTTTATGTTCTATGGGTAAAAAATAGGTTGAAGTGGGAGAAGATGAGGGAAAGTACAAAACAAGAGGGTTGGTACCCACCCCTACATTGGCTACATACACACACACGCACACACACACACATATATATATATATATATATATATATATATATATATATATACGTATATATATATATATATATATATATTTTTTTTTTTTTTTGTTATGGTCTGAATCACTGGATAAGAAGTTCATTGACAGGATTGTGCTAGGGGACTAGGATAAATTGGAAAAGTATAACAAACATTTCTTCCTGAGAACTGTGTAGGTAATCTAATATGCAAATGGGTAGATTATCTGATTATGTAAAATTGGTTTTGTACAGGCTGGAATGATGGGGTTATGAATTAGGGAAATTTGATAAACAGTCTTTGTGGGACAATAATATCTGGGTTGCCTTTTTATGCACAGGTCACACTGAGATATAGAAGTTTCAGGGTTTGCCTCACTCAGGTCACCTCATACCCTAATGAAAAAAGTGTGACTCTCACTGAAGAAGTGGTGGTATTATGTCTTATTAAGGGGAAAACTTGGGGATCTGGTGAGTATGAAACATAAACGTAGACAATGGCAAATATTTTTGGATGAAATTTTGTTAAAAAGTCTAGGGCAGTCTTAATTTTACAGACTTTAATTTAAAAGGGAGTAAGACAGAGACTTGCCATACCAGGCTGAAAATAGCGAACAGCCGGTTAGAAGAGCAAATGAGTAGAGATCCGGTCTAGTAGCAACAAAGAGAATATGTGATGATACAATCTGTATGGGGCATGATATATATGTGTCATTTCAAACAGTATCACCATTTATGATTTCTACATATGTGGTAGTTGACCTCCAAATGTCTTTAAAATTAGGTGAAACAACAGAGTACAAAATACAGAGAAATGGGTGAGTCAAGGCCAGAAACGTATATATGATTTGGAACTTTTTAAAGAATGGAAATGAATTTGCCAACAATCCAACAAACAAACAAACAGACAACAAACACACAAACAAACAAATAAAAAAACCTAATCAGTTTATTAGACTTCACTTGTGTATAATAGGGGTGGCTCATGAAGTTAGCCTAATAACAAAAAATCATTTTAGTTCTATCCTTGATAGCTAAAAGAAGAAAAGAAGAAAAGAAGCACATACATTTTATAAAGGGTACACTGAAAGGATCATTACAAAAGTGAGGACGGGGGTCAATTAGGAATATTTTAAAAAGAAGTAAGGACAAGTCACATACTAACAATTTAAATAACTAGAGTAAGGTCATGATAGTTTACAAGTGTGGGATAGGTTGAAAATTCATCACATGCTCCAGTTGTGGACTAGCATCAAGACTTATCCTTGAGACTTTTGCACTTATTTGGGGGACACATTTAGAAAAGCCAGTATCAATAAGTGGGTTACAGTGGTCCTTGGTTAGTAGAAATAATACTTCATAATTTTCTTTAGACTATTCTAGTTGAGAGAAGGCAGCAGATGAATTATATTAGTTAAATAAATGAAAACATGATGCATTGCAAACTATAATGTTACTCAGTCTGATGTGGCCTCCATTACTAAGTCTTTCAAGGAATTATACAATACAATTAACAAAACAACTTATATAGGCCTACATGCAATACCTATAGAAGGATTAAACAATTAGCCAATAAGCTAATAGGGAAACAGAATCTTAAATATACAGTACATATTCAAAAAGAATAAATAAAACTATCTGAAAGCCAATTATTACAATAAAAACATATGAGAAAATCAGTATCAAAAGGCTGAAGGCATATGGTACAACACTGGAAACAAAAACAAAAAATATAGGTCTTTCCTATACAAATCTAAGTTAAGACAATTAGGACCCATGCTTTTAATCTTTAAAAAAGGGATGGTCTTTATTTTTCAAAAAGTGTTTATTATTTGCTGTACACATATTAAAACAAGTAATCTGACAAAAGAAATTAGCTATATACCCAAAAAAGATTTATCATATGAAAAGAAAAGACGTGACTTCGTAGAACTATGGAAATTATTTGCATCATGTGTTCTTAAACACTTACTTTAAATGATCTTTTTATCTCACTAGGATAACTGAGAGTATAAATGACTATTTGATATTGCCAACAAATATTTCTTAAGTGTGAAGAAGTTGACCGTTAATGGCACACGTTTCAGGAATAATAAAATAATCCCCGGGATTCATGAAGCTTGCACCAGGCGCAGGCATAGCATAGGTGGTATAATGCCAAATATGGCCGCCGAGCGATTCAGGTATGATCCAATACCACGTGCACTACCAGCGTATGCCATATCTGCGTAGCCCTTGGCACAGGTATGCTAATCACCCCATGTGCGGTACTGCACCATGCAAATGAAGGTACATAGAGATTCATGAAGTGGTGCGGGCATAGTGTAAGCGCACAGAAATGTAAACCAAAAAAAAAAAAAACGGTTTACATTTTGCCAAACAGAACATCGGAGCAATGAAAGCGGACCAGACTCATGTATTACTAAGTTAACATATGCCAATGGCTAAATATACAGCCACTGGCATAAGAAACGATGCACAACACCTGAAAAACAACATTTAATGTCATGTCCACAGTAACGCAAAGTTCAACCGCAGGGCATGTGTGCGCAAACGGGAACACAAGGAAAATATACACAAATGTCATAAAATCTCAATGTAATACAAATCATGATTTCACCATAATACTCAATGGTATGCATGGTACACCACAACCAAGAAGCAAGGGTTGCTAAGGGTCTGTGACAGTGTTCGGCACGGTAACAATGAATTAGTAGTCAATGCAATGCAAATGAGGCAAGTAATAGTGAATCACAAATGTCCTGCCGGACTAAGGATGTACCATACGGCGCAGCACTACAACACCGAGGAGTGGTTTGGAAGTATACATGACACCAGCAGTGGGGTGTGCCACTGTAGCTGTAAGCACATTGGAGCAATGCAAATCCAGCCTGCCCATTGCTAAGCAAAGCTGCAGGATAGGGATGGGGACGTAGGTATAGCATCGTTTAGCTGAGAGCACATATGGTGCCCGAAAGCGCATATGTACGCTGATGAAAACGGGCCCGAAACCCGGTAAGCAGATGCACACGCCGCGCACCATAGCTCAAACAGGAAGGTTAGGGGAAGAAAATAAGGAAATGCCGCAGTAGGGTAATTGGAGTACAACTGAGCAATTAACACCTATTAACTCACAGTGGGCAATCGATGGCAGCTAACAAGTCTGCTCGCAGCAACCTGCAGAACAGGATAGGGGAGGTGTCAGATTGCAAAGAAAAGAGAACTGTCATAGCAGAGCAAAGCAAACCTGCAGTAGATCGGCCATAGAACACGTCGTAAGATAAGCCAGGTTTTGGAAAGTACAAATGAAAGCAGGCTGCTGGATGCATGCCAGAAAATGGGAGGGGAAACGTTAAGAAATGTTAAGGGAAGGGCAAAAGGTAATCCATGGCAGCCAAATGTAATTCAACACCAAAGGCACCACAACAGCAGTACCTGTGGTAAAACGCATAAGATACCCAGTAGCTCCGATGGTACATACACACCCTATGACATCATCAGTGTTCGCAGCACAATAGTATAAAGTGTGAAAGCACCGCACACACACCTGTGTATTCCCAAACACTGCACCATTTATGTAAACAGATGGGGCACTTTTACAATGTACATGTTGGGAGCTGCCATAGCTGTGATTCATCATCATGTGTTAGAGACTGAAGGTGTTGTGGAGGATGATGTTGACAACCACCGCAGGCTCCGGTGGAGGAGAAGAGTGCTCAGACCAAGGGTAACCTACCAGGAGCTACATGATCTGGAGATAGTAGAGCATTACAGGGTGGACAAGGATATCTTACAGCAAATAGTTGAGCTGTGCCGGCCATGCCTGAGATCCAGAAACAACAGAGAGGAACCCATCCCAGTGGACACGAAGGTATGTGTAAGCTTGCGAATACTAGCCACAGGTACCTTTCAAAGGCCAACTGGAGATATAATGGGGATCTCACAGGCATCAGCATCCAGCGTACTACACCAGTTCCTGGATGCTATGTTACCACATGCCAATGAGCATATATACTTCCCCCAAACTCAGGAGGAGTTGGCCATCAATATGTGTCTCTTCCACCAGGTGGCACACTACCCAGAGGTACTGGGTGCGATAGATTGCACGCGCATACATATCAAGTCACCATCCAGTGAGCACGGTAGGCGCTACATAAACCGCAAGGGATACCACTCCATCAACTGCCAGGTCATGTGCAATGCCCAGGGCATTATTATGGATGTGTGTGCCAGCAGCCCTGGAAGCTACCATGACTCCCACATCTGGCATGCCTCACAGCTGTATCAGGTATTTGTCAGGGGAGACATCCCACATGGCCACCTTGTGGGGAATGCTGGCTATGCACTGGAGCCATGGATGATGACTCCCATCAGAAATGCACACACACCCATGCAAGAACGCCATAATGAGGCACACGCACAAACCAGAATCATCATAGAGTGTGTGTTTGGGATGCTGAAATCACTGTTCTATTGCTTGGACATATCTGGTGGAGCCTTGCAGTACTCTCCAGGCATGTGTGCCCACATCTTCATAGTATGTGCCATGCTACATAATATGATCCTGCGGAAACAGCTGCAGCAGGGACATAATGGTGAAGGCCCTCACAGCCCACCACAATTGCCAAGGCCATCACAGGCACAGAGGGATTCAGACCATGAACACCCTGTGCCAGCCCCAGTAGGCAGAAAGAGGCATGCCCAATATGCCCACACCTTGGTAAAGAGGGAATGTATAGCACATACACTGACAGTGTAGGCCCCAAAAGAATGACACACTTCTCCACCTGCACACACAGTAAACTGGATGGCACACACACATGACCACCTTTAAAGTGTAATGTATAGGTGGCCTACTGTGTGAATCCTACATAGGTAGCCCTCAACCATTGCACACACAAGAGCTATTGGAACAAGGAATCTCAACACCTGAACAGTACATGCACCTAACAGCATATGTTGATACTGTATGTATAGGTTCCTAGGTACACCGGTAGGTACATGCCCAATTGTCAGAGGCCATTCATCAACCAAGGCAAACAGTGTCTGCTGTCGCCACCACATCGATTAACCAACTGTCCCTCAGTGGAGCATAGGCAATTGCGGGATCCATGTGTATAATCACTGTTCCCCACACACTCTGTATGGCTTACCTGGTGTGTTAATGAGGGGCTCCATATAATATAATCAGGGATGTAGTGTCAAAGCATGGGGAGTACCCATGACAGGTATCTGTCACCCCAGCATGCTCCACCTATGGTTGTGTGAAGGTGTAGCACATTATAGCGTGTGGCTCATGTGACATACATTACCAATGCTGGAGCACATCCATTAAACATCACTTGGACATACCATTAATAGGTCTCATCCATATGTAAACTAACTGAGTTACACATTTGATTGCAGTATGGTGTAACAGCCATAGTACAGTCCACATACAAAACACAATAACACGTGTACAAATCTCAGATGCCCAAGTGGTAAATGCACTGACTGTCGTGCATGTTCCCCATCCCACATCCTGCAAGGGCCGTTACGTAATCCCGAAGGCACGAATAATGGATGCTGGATGCAGGTCATCAGATCAGGTTTAGTACATATCAGCGGGATTATGCATTGGCAAGTGCTGGTAAGCGTAGTTTAAACATGAATATACAGAAATGCATGAAACAGGGCTAAGCTTTTCTGAATATCATGCAGATCACGGTCAACGATGTCCAGAACAGGTGAAACTAGCATTATTCACCCCTGTACTAATAGTGCCTGCTCTGAAGGGTAAAATGACCACTGCCAGGAGTAGAACACGCAATCATGTACACAATCACCTAACACTAAACTACCCGAGATGTACCAACAGCAGGTGTGTATTGTGACAGGTTTAAACACAAATGTGCGAAGTCCAGGAAACAGTATACACCGACATGTACACAACGAAAGGTGAGTTCTCCCTCTCACTCTCTCTCTCTCTCTCTATATATATATATATATATATATATATATATATATCTATATATATATATATAAAGGGTGATAGAGAGATATAAGTTGATATATACGTATTCACCTATATCTGCAAATATATAGATAGGTCAGTGACATGTACACAACCATGGAGGTACAAATAAATAGGATACTGCCAACTATCGAATGTGTCACATACCGACACGCGTAATCACGAGGCTGAAAGATCGAAAGACCGCAGTACCAGAACACTAGAACTGACAGTAATATTATCATGATGTTAAGGGAGATTTAGTTATCGCTGCCGGTGCTGCGGTCCAGGTAGGTACTGTGTTCAACTGTGTTTGTGATTGCTATAGTCTGTGTATGTGTGTGTGTTGAGGGTGCCATGTGCATTTCTGTGGGACTGTAATGTGTGTGTGTGTTTGAATCGTGTGTCTGTTAGTGCTAACTCGGAGGTAGATCATTACGGCAGGTGTGGTCATAGCTGGACGTAGGCATACAGTTACCACCTGCCCCACTTTAAGAGGGACATCCCCTCCCTGGGCAGTTGTGTCCTGACAAAAAATATTAAAAAGGGCAAATGTCCGAGATTGTACGACATAATTATATTATGTAATAGTTGCATTAAATAGTTATGTCTGTATCTAAAATACGTAAATGTTACATGAAACATGATAAGTAGCTAAAGTGCTTCAAGAATAAGTATGTATTCAGGATAAAAGTATGTTCTATCCTGTGTACTGACCATGGGTATGTGTCGGCTTGGAAACACCGATGTGTGTCCTGCAAATGTTCCACTATGGCCATTTGAAAAGGTCGTAACCCATGCCAAAGAGGGGCAGTCACCAACATAACTGCAATGAGTGCAAATATCTGTGACAGAAATACACGAGACAGCTGTCATTTAGTAACATTCCCTTACATATCGATGGATTTCCAGAGGTATTGAAATATCAATCTCACCTGCATGCTATATAGAAACCAACTAACAATTGCTCAATGTATAAGCCTGTAACAACCATAATTTCTCAGTCTACTAAATGACAGGTCTTCAATTAGGGAAGGAGCCCGCACACATATATGGAATATGTAGAAATGCAGTCCCCACAAACCTGTATATGCTATGTACACCCACCTACATCTTCCCCACATCCAAAACAATTGCAATACAGACTGTAATAACATCACAAACATCCACTCACTCAATTACATTTGCAGAACCGTTATCATACCTTGTGAGAGACACATTTGTAATGACACCATGTGAAATCGTAGCTGTTGTATAATGGAACAGATGGCGATGTTACAGGTTTTGTTTGCAGTAGTCCCTTATCAGATGGTTGAGATGACAGGTACACTCACATGTAGAACCACATACTCTAGCCGTCACACACAATCCATGGGGGCCATGAATTCAAAATATCCGTGTCTCTCCAAATAGCAGTTGCAATTCCTCACAACAAAACACATAAGGTAGGGGAAAAGGGCAATGCCCAAGTGGAGAATTCAATTATACCCCACTGTTGCCACGTAATTCGCGAATGGAGTAGCGGCACAGCTGATGTGCATGTAATATTTTACTCAGGAACACCAATTGGCGGCAGGATACCACATGTTACAGGTATCGACGTATATAAGGATGCCTTGCCATACATTCAAAACGTAAGCTCATACCATAGAACCGTTTAAACAGTAAAGGTGTAAGACAGATATTTTACGAAGACTCGGAAACAAGGTATGTAGAACACTCAGTATGTCAATGTATGTAGAGCCCGTTTTGTAGTAATTAAAGTGTACGCAATGCATAAAGTGGGAAAAGGTATTATGCAATGATGTCTTGTTGAGCATAGTAGCGCTTGCAGAAATTGTGTGTCCTGCTGTGGGCCACAAGGTAAACATCTCATACACCACAAGGGATGCTACATGAGGGCTTTAAACACAACAATTCCACACCACCCACCATCAGTGGTAGGGTTTGTCCAACAAGTACGTGCCATAACAGGGGATAGTATATGTTGATATACTGTCACAGTAGGCATGTGTAAGGGCATATATTGAGAATAACATGCCTATGGTGGTCCTGCTGTGCAAGTATGCTTTGCATTATGGGATAATGTTTAAAATATGTGTAATGTACAGTATTGTAGGTAGATATGTCAGATATTTTACACAGCATAACTGTTATATCATGCAAACAAAGGGTATCATTTATTGGCATGTAGAATACACAATAACAAGATACATATGGCTTGTAGTCATGGGACACAGTAACAGCATGATAGCTAACTGAAATGGAAAAGCTACTCAATTATCCATGCACAAAGGACATGTAATAGCTTCACAGGTTCATAGTGAGGTACTATGCTGCCTGGCCAAGTCCATGTGTAAGCCCAACGACAGTGTTTTCACCAGCGGCACCTCCCTAGGGTAGTGTCCTGTCTGTGAACAGCAGAGCCATGTGTTACCTGCACCTGTGTACAGTACAGCCACTGCAGTGATCCCTGGCGTACATGTGTGCCTCCCATCCACCCATTGAGGTATCTCATGAAGAGTGCTAGTGAGTGTTCCTGCTTGATGTACATAGGAATCATGTTCCAAAGCATGGTGAGTGTCTGGTTCAGGAATGTATCCCTCAAGCACGTCCCACTCATCGTTGCATTTGTGCACATATCCATGAGCATGTTGCTCTCAGTGGCCTTTGCTTATGTTGCTTATGTGGAGTATATCCATAAATATGGTTGTGGACATGGGCTCTGTATATTCAGCAGAGGTCACCCCTGAGTATGCAGTATGCAAATGTGTACAGTTGTGGTGCCATAGTTGTGCCGCATACGTCATCCTTCGGAGGTCAATAATCCTCATGGTGTGTTAATGTTGTGGTATGTAAAGCCATTGCTGTTCCGTAAGGTACACCCCAAAAGGGGTGTTGTACCCCTGAACGTGTGTCATACGTCAGGAGTATAGAGGTACAATGGGTGCCTTTGTTGCAGCTACAAACCCATTACAGATAAGGGTGGCCACGTAGAAGGATATCCACGCCACATTGGCAATATGGTTATCAAAGGAGTGGGTGCTATATACGTGTGTACTAAGATCCCGTATAATGTCACATGTATGTAGGGGACTACCTCCTATGTGACAGTCAGTGGGTGATTGGCGTAATCCAAAGGGGATGTCTATACACCTTGTGTTATGCAGCTTGAGGCCATTTTATTGACATCAGGTATCTGTCACAGTGAGACCCATATGGAGGGTGTCTGTATCAGCTGGTGGATCAATAATGGCTCTTTGTTTGCAGTCATCTGGAAACTTATTCAGGGAAAGTCCCTCTGTGCTAGCCTGTACCTCTGGGAAGCATATACCAAACATGAGGGGCCCTATGACTGAGGACTGTGGTACGCCAGGTGTAACTGAATTACTGTAGGTACCACGGTATGCTACCCTCATTGTGTGGGTCCTGTCCATGAGCCACTTTGCATAACATCCCGAGACATAGGGGTCGATGTGCAGGTGGATGTGTATGTTGTCAATACCAGAATGGAGAACGGTGCTGAAAGCCAATGAGAGGACAATGTAGGCTGTGTGGACCCCCTTACCATCATCAACTACCCTGGTAATTGTATCAAAGGAGTCCACCAGGTGTAGGAGCCATGGTCTGGCCCTAACAAATCCAACCCGGGTGACATCAAAGGTCTGGAGGCCACCAATGTCTCTGTGAATGACTTCCATGATGATGTGCCCCATAGCCTTGCAGCACAGTCCAGTCAGGTGTATAGGGCAATAGTCTCTGTGGTTCATTGTGGTGCCACCTGTGTGGAGTGTGATTACTGTTGCTGTGTGCCATTCAAGGACCACAATGTCTGATACAAGGCTTTTACTGAATCTGGTGGCCAAGTGGGAAGCCAAGTCGTTCTGAGGTTTGTGTAAATCACAGCCTGGGATGTTGGATGGTCACATGGAGTCTATTTTCCAGGCCTTAGACATTGCAGGTTTGAACTGCGTAGTTGTGACCGCAGGGACTCTGCATTGTTCCTGTATGGATTTTGGCTCTGTAGGGAGTGAGAGGGTGTAAAGTTAGCATTGAACCTATCTGCCAGGATGTTGCCAATAGCAGTCGGTCTGTAATGTTCCTGCCTAACCGTCGTATGTCATAGCAGATGTGGGTATTGCCATTGAGTACTGACATACCTCCATAATGCTTTGTGGTAGTCCTTGGAATGTGTTGCAGTAATGTTTATGTAGCCACCATCTTCTGTTGTACATTATGTGCATGGAACTAGACCCCCAGAGTGGCGTCCGTTATCTGGTGGGTACCATCATGACTCTGTTTGGGATAGCATGATCCATGCAGTCGTGTAAGTGCTAATGAAGTGCACTGGTGTATGTTTCAGCATTTGTAAATGCATTGTCCATCTGCATGGGTGTCATGACGTTTACTACCGCTGTCATAAGACGTCTGAAGTTGGCTTTGTAGAAATCTTCTACTGTGTATTCCATGAAGGGTGTGGTGCCGGGATGTGGATAACAAGGGTGATTAGCATATGTTTGGAAACTACCAATGAGGGGATAACCCCAGGTGTGGAACACCAGTCACATGTTGGTAATGTCCATGTCTAGGATATTGTTGGTCTTGGTGGTGGTGTATATGGTTGATCCAGCTGAGTGGAGGTTATGAATCCCAGAAAGTGGTGGCCTAATGTGTTGGTACATGAGTAGGCATCCCTGTTATGTGTGGTGTAGTGTCAGTCTCACATCAGTAGTACGTGTCTGAACCCTACTGTCCAGTACACCAATAAATGAGGGCCGGTAACCGTGGGGTATGTTGTTGAATCTGTAGCAATTTACAATGTATATAGCAGTTCTGGCCACAGTTAATTGCACGTGGATCACCTCTGATACATTGTGCTAAGGAACCAGCCTAGAGGTGTGTACATCCTTGTGAAATATGGACACACCTCCGCTGTGGGTGTTCCGGTCCTGGTTACATGACTGAAAGGTGTGGTCTGTGTGTAACCTGTCAGTGCAGGTGTGCTCTCCGGAGTCTAGGGGCAGGTCCCAGTCACTGCAGAGATATCAAAGTGGTCCATTATAAGGAGTGCCTCTCCTGAGTGCGTTAGAGATGAAGATGTCAAGCATTGAGTAACAGTACCCCAGGTTTTGCTTGCCTGTTCCTGTTCTGGTGGTGAATGTTATTGGAAACTGTCCAAGACAGGCAGTATAGGAGCAGCAAGAGCCTTACATGTTATCTGTACTCCCAGGGCTGACAGGTGCAGGTTATCTGTGCCAAAGCATCGTGCTTTGTTGACCATGTCATTCAAAGCAGACAGATACTGGATGCCTGTGGAATGACAGCAGAAGCATAGGCAACTGTTGAAGTGAAACTTTCAGTTGTTGTACAGTGGTATCAGTCTAGATGAATGCAAAATGCTTCTCAGGGCTTGGGCGATACCTTCTGGGCTACAAGACCGGAGAGCTATTGCATGTCCCTGTACATGTAGTCCAGGAAGTTATATCTCAGGGCAGTCACACTAACATGGAGAATGACGGTCAAATCGTACCTGGTGAGGTGTGGCATGGGTGCATAGGTTATGTTGCGGATCCTGTAACCTGACAGCCAGATGTAAGCGGCTATCGCCTTGTGTAGCCTGCTGAGTGGGACATCAGTGTGACCGCCTACAGAGTCACCTATGACTGGTGTGTTGTGCAGGTTATGACACCCTATTAGCTGTAGTTGATGTGCACACATGAGCCTGTGGGCTATAAGTAATTGGTGTTGTGTTTGGTGATGGGGGTTGCCTCTGTTGCCTACACAGAGAGTATGGAGAGGTTCTGCAAATGTTGTAGTCATACTATGTGTGGCCTGTGGTGGTGGAGATCTAGTGAGACTATGTGATGAGTGGGGTGTGTTGCAAATGTTAAATGTCCCCACATGAATATCAGGTTCAGTCTGGGTTGGTGAGAGTATTACCCCCAGCATGGCTACATATGTGCATCTCCCACAGGCTGTAGTGTCGTATGTTGGGAGGTGAGCATTGACTGTGTACATGATACAATTGCTCTATTGACTCATGTTTGCCATATTCATCATATAGACAGGCAAAAACACTGGTAAGTGACACTTGGACATGCCTGTATATTCAACCATGTCTCACAAGAGATGTGAGTTACGTGTGTACAGCAGCTGTTGTACTGTAAGCAAGCTGGAAATGTAAGGACAGACAGTGTACCTGTAAGAAATGAGTTGGAATGTGTGCTCTAGTAATTAGTACCTCATGAAGTGCTTACATGTTCTGAACAAGTGCTGAGCATGAATAAGCAATACAGATAGGGTGGTGGATAATATAAACCCACTGCAAACCACAAGTGGAGACACCAGTCATAATTGGAGGCACTGCACTATTACCCTGCTGAGTATGGTCTGCAAGTCTATGAACCTTTATCAACGTAGGTGTTAGCAGGAGAGATGTAGATGACAGTACGGATGATTTCACACTGCATAGCATACCTGTGACAGGTCATAGGGCATCACCCATACTGTGTTCCAGCTACACTGAGTATACTAGATGTACCTTCGTATGTCACAGGAGTGGTCTACCAGTGGCCTGTTGACAGAAGCAACACTACAAAAGGTGTCTGAGTGACATCTGCATATCACACCAGTGGCAGCTACAGTAAAACAGGGTTAATGTTTTGTACTCCCCCCTCATTGTAGCCCATACCACACAGACAAATGGAAGGCATCTGCGTATGTAAGGATGTGAATGGCCATGACCTAGGAGCAATAGCTGTTTCAGTGTTGTGGACAACATACAGAATGGGCTTTGTGGGTGAGGTGAGTGACATATGTGCACAATCTGACAGCTGATAATAGCATTGTCACCGCTAGGTGAATAACCCTGTACCCATTAACTACCACCTAGGCAGTGGTCAACATTATGGACACTGTGTGTAAGGGATGGTGTGTGCAGTTCACCTCCCTAAGCTGGTGACGCCTCCAGGCCTATTAGGTAGTCATACGAGGCACTCTTCTCATGACAGGGTGCCATCCATGAGCATGGAGATCATTGGACAGGCATACTCAGCACTCAGGTGACAAATATCGGATCACATATCACCTTTCAGGGGTATTGGCAATGCGTGGATGGGCGATAACAGCCTTCACAATCCTCACCTCCACTATGCAGCATGCTGGCTACCTTGCATAAAGACATGTGCTGCACTGTGATGTTGGACATGCTACACGTACATATCCTGATCTGAAAGACATACGTCATGGACATCCACCGTCCTACTACAATGATCGCCACATGCTGGACAGATCCGTGTGCCATACATGTTACATACTCCTACCATACCATGCAACCCTGTCCATCAAAGCTGCACATGTCATCTCTGTCAAGCATGGTGTGATGACCACATGGTAGATGTATCATTAACTGTCTGGATCAGTAATGTGGTACTGATGCACCTGGCAGTGGCAAAATGGCTGTTGGATACAGCTAGAAAACCTTGCCCATACATGCCATGGTTGATAACCATCCCTGCGAATAATGTCCGGCTAGCCATTGTCCCATGTGTATCAGATGTGCAATACAGGCGATACGTGGCAGGATGCTGAACTGCTGTACAGTGCCGTGTAGATGTATATGGCAAAACACATGCATGTAATGGTTTCTGTGCACATGTGTGCATTGTCACTGCTCATGTCCATTAAGGCAGTGTATGTGTTGATATGTGACATATACACAGCATCAAGGTCAACAGCATTACTGTGGACACATTCAGGCATGTGCTGATAGGTAAGAACACCAGTACAGGCAAACAGACATGCCCACATCAAGACAGCATTCACATCGAGTATGAGCAATGTAATGAGGTGACACACATATATGGTGATGATATCCAATACACAATGGGTGTTACATGTATGTGACAAAAACATGTCAGTCATGTCAGTGTCATGACGGTTTGCAAAGATAACTGTTCATATGTACTAGATTCAATACAAATATATGTGCAGCTGTATCTCTGTACATCTCTGTGTTACTGTGAACTGTCTCCATCATTATGTCTTCCAGATAATGCCTCATTCATGCCTGCCAGCATATAGCTGCCAGGAGGATGATGCCCTCATCCCGTACCTCCATGATAACTATGAGGTGTTGTTCAGTCATGTGCCACAGCATGCCCAGCAGCGTGACGGCCTGTGACAGGAACTATGCAGGAGGGTTAATGATGTGGGTGGCCATAACCGCACCTACCAGCAGGTGCACAGACACTGCACGGACCTGATACGACATGCAAAACAGCATGCCAATGCAATTGCCAGGGAACAAGGTGGAACAGGTGGTGGGCCACCAACCCAGCCTCCACTCACACACACTAAGGAGCTACTGGCCAGCCTGGGGACACCCTCAGAACAGCATCCACAAACAGTAGCTGCCATCGTGGAGGTGGGTGTCTCCCAACCACTGAGCCTGGAGTTGCCTGGTAAATCACTAATGCACATATGACTGTTATATCCCATTTAGTTGCATGTGTCACTGTACAATATGTATTGTAACATCATATGCCAGGTATGTTTACACACATGCCGCATACTATAGTTTGCTAATCTGTATATGCACACATGTGCATACTATATGCTATTGTACAGGCAAATGTGATAACATGCACAGTGCACCCTGTAGCTGTCATACAGTCATGGATAATGTTCAAACCGCTGTGTCACCCCTTTACAGGTACCTCTGGCGTGCCGCACAGACATCAGTCCGTTGCAGGTGAGACAGTTATCAGTATCAGGCATGTTAATGCATATATCTATTCACCATGTGGCCAGTTAACACATGTACACATAATGTATGGTCCAGTCACAATATACAGGTCACATCTGTCATCAAGCACAATGGCTACCCATGTGCAATATATACAGACTAAATGAAACACCGACATGAAACCACAGTATCTGTCATTGCTAGATGTGTGGACAGCTGTGCATACAACGGTGGAGGTGTTGTTCAATGTAAGCATATGTACTATACATTGGAACAACACATGTGTGGTACGCAAACAGTACCACACAGTGAGCTGGGATGTGGGCAGCCCACAGGATTCACCATTGTGTAATATGCCCCTGCATTGGGTGCACACACTGTGATGTGTCATCTGACAAGTCCCAGACATGTAGTGTTCCGGTTGCAATATTGTCTCACTATCCCATAATACATACCCCACATACCAAACATACAACCCTTTGTCTGCATAACCCTGTGGACAGTGACGTATCTGACATTTATGGGTGTATGTCATATGGGACAACACAGACATGTGAGATAGACAGCCATCACAAACATTTGGCCAACACATGTTCACACATGGCCATGGAGGATGGCCGGAGACATCTAGCCACAAAGTAGATGTGATGTGTATACACCCTGTTGCACATTGTCCACACATGGTCCAACGATAGCCTTTGTTGAATGGTTATATAGTTAATGTGGAACACTGGACATCCTAAAAGCCTGTGCACAGCTTGTGGAGGTGTCACTTAATTCGACCATATAAGATGTGTTGAACATCATGACTGTGTCATAGTATGACAGTAGTCACCTGTACAGCTTCCACAGACATAGACACCACATCAGGCCACAGATACCATACATTTCCCTTGCTGCTGTTGGACATTACTGTCAGCTGTGCACCTTGTGTGTGTGGTACATAACTGGCATGTGGGACATGGTGTATTGACAAGTCTGCCATGTGTGGACACGGTTGCCAGGCAGCTAAGACATGTTAGTAGTTGTGCAGGGGTGTCATCTGTAGGTCTTCCAGTCACCTGACTCATGGCACAGCATGGTTTAGTGTGCATACACCTCAGCAATGTGGATCACAACCCACAGTAGTTATGTCATGTGTTTGCACTCAGTCATGGCTATGCACTGTGTGTGTATTACACACTGTATAGCAATATAGGCACCTCATGATGCCATGCAATGGCACAGTGTCTGTACTTCACACTGTATAGCAGTGTAGATGCCTCATACTCCCAACAATGCTCATGCACATCTGCTAAAAGTGCTTTCTATCTGTAGGGTATACACACAACACTGCAATGTGATACCCATTACACTGCTGTACATGTGTCAGGACACCATTGTGTCAGACATGTATGCATGTCAATGCACACATCCGCAGATTACATGTCATACTACATGTCAATGTCAAGGTCAAATCACCCTTGTGTACTGACACCTGCTTGCTGTTGTGTGCAACCCAGGGAGGTATGCTAACTACCACTACTAATGTCTGAGCTGTATGCCGTCTGCTGTATCACATGAATGCTGCATGCTGTCTGTCAAATCACATGCATGGTGAGTCAGTGAGTCTGTGTGTGTCTGGGTGTGTCTGTGTGTGTGTCTGTGTGTGTCTGTGTGTGTGTCTGTGTGTGTGTCTGTGTGTGTGTCTATGTGTGTCTGTGTGTAATGGAGAGTCTTTCTTTGAATTCACAGGTGATGTAAGTGTGTTACCCTCCTGTGGTCCATCTGATGTTAGTGTCCCCACAGATACTAGCAGTGATGAACATATGCATGAGGTACAGGCAGGGTTGACAGGGGCTGAATCTGTGCCAATGGTTGCCATCCCAGCTATGTCCCCCTCTTCCCTGCACACAGTACTCATGCCAACACATACCCCATCACCAGTGGCCATAGAAGAAGGACAGTCAGTGTGTGTTAGCTTGGAACAGGAATGTGTGGTGGCTACAGAAGGTGTGTCTCCACACCATGGTGTCAGTATAATGACTGCAGATGTGCCACACAGGCATGTGGCCAGTGCTGCTCATAGGAGGACCTCTGGCAGACATGCACCTGCAGGACAGAGCGCAGCAGCTGGTGTCACCAGACGCATGTTCCAGACTGTAATGGCGGCACAGGCACGTGCTGAACGGCAGAACACAGAAGGGCAGAGGCTTCAGAGGCCTGCTATCCATTCTTTAAACAACAACTTCCAGGCATTGGCAAATGTTCAACAGCAGATCGCTGATGTTCTGGACAGGTGATTGGGTGACATGGTTGGAATCCTTGACCGTGGCATGGCAATCAGCGAGCGTGAGCTGTCTGTGCTGGAACATCTGGTAGGAGTGAGGCGTAGGCCACGTGGACGTTGGCCAGCTACACCACCTGGTGCAGGTCAACATGAACGAGCCACCTCACATGCCTGCTCTCACAGTGCCGGTAGCAGTAGCAGTGTAGCTGGTGTTGCTCTGTCAACACCAGGATGCAGCAAGCCAAGTGGACATGGCTCTGGATGTTCCAAGTGGGGACGCAGTTCCAGTGGACATGTGTCATCGGACAGTAGCCAATCTGTGCCTCTGCCTGGTAGTGCCCTTGCAACCCCTGGCAGACACAGGTCATGTGGCCATGGCCGGACAGAGTGAGCTGTACATCCCGGTCTGTACAATCTGGAGCTGTCAATAATACCCCTGTGTAGGCTGGTCACATGGCGGAACTGTGTGCACACACACACGCACACAGCAGAAACATCTGTAGGGCACTGCAACACCCACATGCATAATGACCACACATGTCCAATCAGATCACCGGCCCTAACCCACACACATGATGTCATCCACTGGTGCAGCCTATGCCCCTGGCAAACATTATCACCCTGTGCATATGATGATGCCTATGCCGCATCCCTGTCATCCACACCATCGGTGCAGGGACATGCTCATATGGTCTGATGCACAGGGTGAACAGAATAGTGAGTAGTGTATATTACATTTGTTGTGTACTGTTGATATGCACCAGACATACCATGTAGTACAGGTTTAGAATGCATTGTTATATGTTCACGGTATGTGTATTGGTAACAACAGTAACAGCATGTTGGTAATGATGCCCTGCTTCCCTCCTTAACATCTAATTGCATGTGCCATTACATTACAGTGTTTGCAGCTAGAGTGCATTGTTGTATGTTGACAGTCTGTGTCTTGGTAACAACAGTAACAGCATGTTGGTAATGATGCCCTGCTTCCCTCCTTAAGGTCTACTTGCATGTGCCAATAAGTAGCAATGTTTTCAGTTTCCCATGTGTAAATGTGGAGTACTCACAGGTATGTATGGCAATTCCAGCATGCTATAAGTAGCCTCAACTTCACTGTTAGAAAGGCTACCATTCCACAGATGTCCACACATCTACTTATCCAGAAGCATGTGAGCTGTTCAATAGGCTACAGTGGCTAGAGGCATGACATCCATACCGGGTCACATCACAGGTATGGAGACATGGTGTGGGGGGTTTACACAGTGGTCTGGCTGATGTCAACATTAGAGGCCAGTTGATAGCATGAGGCCTCTACTGTGTAGCAGTAATACACTGTCACATTACAGGATGAGAACATGCACAGGCATACACAGAAACACAGAGTAATGTGACCACACTCACTGGGTCAACAACACTATTACGCACACTGGATAGTGTTGAGGTGAGGACCCCTTCCTATGTGATAATCACCTTCACAGTACTGTGCACCAACATGACGTGACACAGAGAATGAACATGTACAGGTAGCCAGTAAGGCTGAGACTGATGGCATCAACAGGGTAGTAGACTGCATCACCATGAGGGGTTAGGGATCCTGTCTGTTCTGTATGGTAGCATACACCCTCACCCCATGCACCAGACAGCCATGCACACACACACGCACACACGCACACACACACACACACACACACACACACACACACACACACACACACACACACACACACACACACACACACACTGTGGAGTCCACAAATGTCATTCATATACAGATAGCTGACATGTGTGTGATACACACACCACCCCTGCCTATGTCTTGCTTTCTACACTGCAGTATGTACAGATTTCTACAACAGTGTACAGGGGTGTGTAACAACTGGGATGTATTCCCCACCATACGTGGCATATATGGTCACACAAGCAAACACACAAGGCAGTACTGTGAATAATTCACCTGTTATATGATGATACATCTGACAGACATGCAGCTGTATTGGCCGCATTATGTGTACCAACGCTACCTTTTCAATTGTGCTGCTATATGCACATGGGAGAACGTAAGTGTTACAGGTGTCAAGTGATGTACAGTCAGTAACACCCTGACCGCTGTGTAGGTTGTATGTCTTCACCTTCAGGTAACAGTAACATAGCGTACTGTTTGCACATGTAATGGTAGGATAGCTTGTGACACACCTGTGAGCTGTCCTCAGCAATGGTGGACCACCACTTTATGTGCACACATCCATCCATACCTGATGTACATCCTACCGTACTGTCAGTATTTCACCATATACAGGTGTCAATGATGGGGCTGCATTGAAACTGCATGTTGTAGCTAGATACAGATGAATGACATACATCAGCTACTGCACATGCATGGTAGCTGCATGCACACTGCTACATGTACATGTGTGTTGGTCCTACATTCCTGTCATGTAGCCATGTTTGTATGCATTGCAATTGGTGGACATGTTTGATGACATACATGACACATGGACTGTTGTATGATATGTTGGTTGTCATGGGTAACTAGTACAGAGGGAATGTTGCCTCAGTTAACATTGCTACCTTATGTACTGTTAGCATTCAACAGCCATGGACCTACCTTCCATGTGCATGTGTGTGATTGCTGTAGTCACTTGTCTGCACAGAGGACAGCAAAAGCTTTGCTATGTACATATGCATTGTGTGTGTGTGGGCCTAACACATATCCACTGTGATTACATGTATGTCATATCCAAACATGAGTGTTTTCTGGTGTACAGTGACAGGCATCTGTTACAGCTGTGTAAGACCCAGGGCCCCTGTTATGCATGTGTGTGATTGCTGTAGCCACTTGTCTGCACAGAGGACAGCAAAAGCTTTGCTATGTACATATGCATTGTGTGTGTGTGGGCCATGTACATATCCACTGCGATTACATGTATGTCATATCCAAACATGAATGTTTTCTGGTGTACAGCGACAGTCATCTGTTACAGCTGTGTAAGACCCAGGGCCCCTGTTATGTGTTGAGCTGACCTGGTTATGAACTGTGGTATCATTGCATTGCATAGCACATGATGGAACCCTGTCAGTGCATGTGTAGTCTGCACAGTTGCTGTAGACCCATTTACAGTCCACTGGTCATGAGTAACATGGTGGTGTAGTAATGTATGGATGTGTGTTGCTGGTCCAAGGACATGGTGATGTTCGAGGGCTACATAGTAGACTGCGGCATTTACTACTGTGATCTGCACCTGAGACATCTGTGATGGCTCTTGAGTGTGTACTGGTCAGTACATGTGAGTGGCCTTCATGTATGTGGGGACAGTAACACCTGGAGCAGTCTGTCATGGTCTTATGGCCCACATGTCTGTATCTGAGGTATACGGTGGTAGTGCTATTGTGCACAACTGTGCCATATGCCAGGTGTTCCTCACTGCAGAGATGTCCGTATTCCCCATTGTTGGATCTGGATTGTCAGCTGTGATCATGAACGCTACACAGCTAGCACTGATGACTGGTGTCAGATGTGTGTGTAGTGCAGCGTTCGTGCTAACAATGTTCACTATCAACACACTGTGCCCTTCCGTGTTTAGAATCTGTGTGCATACAAGACAGCTCTTCGCTACTACTAAGTGTGTGAGCATGCCCAGTATGCCGTTTTGTAGATGGACACACGGTACTTTCCAAACTGTGCCCTTCCGTGTTTAGAATCCGTGTGCATACAAGACAGCCCTTCGCTACTACTAAGTGTGTGAGCATGCCCAGTATGCCATTGTGTAGATGGACATGCAGTACATTCCAAACTGTGCCCTTCCGTGTTTAGAATCCGTGTGCATACAAGACAGCCCTTCACTACTACTAAGTGTGTGAGCATGCCCAATATGCCGTTGTGTAGATGGACACACAGTACATTCCAAACGGACGTGTGCTACTGTGTGTGAGCATGCCCAGTGACACCTTTTGTCGGCTATGTGCCTCTGTGTATGGGCATGACCATTGAAATCCTGTATAGCTATAGTGGTCATCCAGGCAACAGATGTCCATACCTCACGTCAGGATGGATTCCTACATTGAACACACTGGGGCTGTCTTGAAGGGTGTACTGTCTGTGGCATGTCTCGTATCTATGTAGTGTTGTAATAGTGCTCCGTAGATAGGCAGTTGTCCCGCTCACACCACTGCTGTGTTTTTGTCTACATCTACCTTGGGACAATAATATGCTTTTAGACTGCTCACTCTCCATACATTCCCTATCGGCGTCTTTGCCTCTGCTGATGATGTCATCCACCTAGAAGTATGACTCTGGGAATGCTGTGTTCCAGTAATCTTGGTAGCGCGTTCTGTAATTGTGTAATGCTGTAGTGTGATAAGGTAGTTAGGTGTATGTTCGACTCCCAGCCCTGCCAAGTGTGTGTGTGTGTTTCCAGCTGCCTGGGGACAGAGTAATGCTTTTAGATGTCTCACTCTCCATATATTCCCTATCGGCGTCTTTGCCTTTGCTGATGATGTCATCCACCTAGAAGTATGCCTGTGGGAGTGCTGTGTTCCAGTAATCTTGGTAGCGCGATCTGTAACTGCGTAATGCTGTAGTGTGATAAGGTAGTTAGGTGTATGTTCGACTCCCAGCCCTGCCAAGTGTGTGTGTGTTTCCCGCTGCCTGATGACAGAGTAATGCTTTTAGATGGCTCACTCTCCATACATTCCCTATCGGCGTCTTTGCCTTTGCTGATGATGTTATCCACCTAGAAGTATGCCTCTGGGAGTGCTGCCTTCCAGTAATCTCGGAAGCATGTTCTGTAACTGTGTAATGCTGTAGTGTGATAAGGTAGTTAGGTGTATGTTCGACTCCCAGCCCTGTCAAATGTGTGTGTTTCCAGCTGCCTGGGGACAGAGTAATGCTTTTAGGCGGCTCACTCTCCATACATTTCCTATCAGCGTCTTTGCCTTTGCTGATGATGTCATCCACCTAGAAGTATGCCTCTGGGAGTGCTGTGCTCTAGTAATCTCGGTAGTGCATTCTGTAACTGCGTCATGCTGCAGTGTGATAAGGTAGTTAGGTGTACGTTCAACTACCAGCCCTACAAAGTGTGTGTGTGTGTGTGTGTGTGTGTGTGTGTGTGTGTGTGTGTGTGTATGTGTGTTTCCAGCTGCCTGGGGACAGAGTAATGCTTTTAGACAGCTCACTCCCCATACATTCCCTATTGGCGTCTTTGCCTTTGTAGATGATGTCATACACCTAGAAGTATGCCTCTGGGTGTGCTGTGTTCCAGTAATCTCAGTAGCGCGTTCTGTAACTGTGTAATGCTGTAGTGTGATACGGTAGTCAGGTGTATGTTTGACTCCCAGCACTGCCAAGTGTGTGTGTGTGTTTGTGTGTGTGTGTGTGTGTGTGTGTGTGTGTGTGTGTGTGTGTGTGTGTGTGTGTGTGTGTGTGTGTGTTTCCAGCTGCCTGGGGACAGAGTAATCCTTTTAGATGGCTCACTCTCCATACATTCCCTATTGGTGTCTTTGCCTTTGCTGATGATGTCATCCACCTAGAAGTACGCCTCTGGGAGTGCAGTGATGCTGAAACTGGGTAGTGCGTTCTGTTACTGCGTAATGCTGTAGTGTGGTAGACTAGACAGGTAGGTGCTCGATTCCAAGGCATGGCAGGTGTGTGTGTGTGTGTGTGTGTGTGTGTGTGTGTGTGTGTGTGTGTGTGTGACAGTTATACCCTATGTGTAGGTATCTGTGGGTGGCTAGCTGCGGGATGTGTTCAGTGTGTTTTGTTGCTGACCTATATAGTGTCCACAGCCCGCATATTCTGCCAAGACACTGGGTTGTCAACACATACATTCGCCAATAGGTCTGGTGAGTAAATGTCAGCAGCCCTACTCGTACCCTTAATACAGTCTGATCCGTGTGACGCAACAGAACACACATGCCTTGATAGTAACTACACTACATGATGCAGGTGGCACATGTAGTTTCCTTTTCATGCCTGTCTAATGCTTTGCTGTCATGTGGTCCACTGTTGTGATATAAATGCAATATCTACATATGTGTGTACATGTATATGTGTGTATGTATATCTATGTATATATGTATACAAATAATATATATGATATATGTAGATATAGAGAGATAGACATAGATATAAACATATATGTCTGGGGATATCAGCACTATTGAATGTTTGTGCCGGATGATCTGTACGTGATAACCTGGGATGTATGTATATCTGCCATGGTGTAGTGGTAATGCACATCGTCTTTTGTGTGCAGGGTCCCGGGTTGTAGTAGTGTAGACACCAGTTATTTTGTTGCTGGGAAGACCATGGGGCATCGAATATGGTGATAGTAAGGCACCTGTTACCATTTGTGTATGGATCTGAGCGACACTAAGCAGTGGTTATTAATTTGGAGGTTCGGTATCGGTTATATAACTATTCATTAGAAGACTATACTATGCAGATGAGGTTGACAATAGTGTATCCCATTTATCCCCCGGGTGTGATGCAGATACCTGGAGTGTATGCGTGTAGTTAACCGGGTGCAGGGCTTGAATATAGTTGACAGCATGGGGGGGGGGTCAGGCATACTGTACGTACATTCCAGAAATGTGCCTTGGGAGTGCTCCTGCCTTAGCACGCCTAAGCTAGGGGTGTGTCTATACCTGCCTGGTGACAATGGGAGGGACAACAGCAGTGGTGGGGTAGTCAGGGTGTACAGGCTGCACAAACAGGTGATGATCAGCACAATCAGCAGATGACATGGCCAGCGCACACCTGAACAGTACGGTAATGTGAGCAAGCAGCATACACACAGGTTTCTTCTGCACTCTACACCACCGGTGTATACCTGTGGGGACATTTCACGACATAGTCCAACCAAATAAGAAGGGCTGCAGCAGGCAACATAGACCAACATGTGCAGGAGGCTGTGGGCAGTGAGGATGTGTATGTTGCCGAATAACCCTTACTGGGGTGACATAAGACTTTATAGACCCAGGGTGACTTACCAGGGGCTACATGAGCTGGGGATGGTGGAGCACTATGGGGTGGACAGAGACCTCCTACAGTGGCTTTTTGACCTGTGCCTGCCACACCTGACACATCAAACAGGCCGAGGGAAACCCATCACAGTGGATACCACGGTATGTGTTGGCCTAGGTATACTAGCCACAGGTACCTCACATGGCACAACTGGGGATATCATGGGGATCTCACAAGCATCTGCATCCAGAGTATTGCACCAGTGCACAGACGCCATGTCAAAACATGCTAGTGAGCACGTACATGTCCTCAACACACGTGATTAGTAGACCAGCAATATGCATCTCTTCAACCACATGGATGACTACCCTGGGGTACTGGGTGCTATAGCCTGCGCACACATGCACATCAAAGCACCACCCAGTGAGTGGGGTAGGGCCTACAGTCACTGCAGGGGCATACCCTCCAACAGCTAGGCCATATGTGATGGCCAGGGCATTAGACTGAATGCGTGTGCTGTCTGCCCTGGAAGCTATGATGATTCCGATATATGGCTTCTGACACAGCTGTACCACACCTTTGCCAATATGGACATCCCCTACAGTGTCCTAGTGGGGGATGCTGGGTAACCACTGGTGTTGTGGCTGATGACACCCATCAGCAATGCACACACACCTGAACACTCACACCATAATGAGGCAGATGCACAGCCAAGACATATAATTGAGCATGTGTTTCGGATGCTCAGTTCATGGTTCTGGTATCCGGACACATCCGGTGGAGCCCTGCAGTATTCACTAGCTACATGCACACAATTTGTTATGGTATTTGCTATGCTACACAATCTGATCCTGCACTAACAGTTGCAGCAGGAACAGCATGGGGCAGGGCCACACGGCCCAACACCACTGCCAAGGCCTGTACAGGCACAGTGTGATTTGGTGAAGGAACTACCTGAGCAGGGCCCAGTCGGTGAAAGGCCGTACACAGTATGACCTGCCCTTGGCAAAGAGGCAACACAAGGCATATGAACTGACACAGTAGTTACCCACAGATTTCCCCTCTCTGACCTGCACACAGTACAATGGATGCCAAACATGACACTACCTGTGCTCGGCCATGTATTGGAGGTGCACTGTGTGCTTCCAACATAGGCAGCCCTCCAGCACCGTCCTCAGGTCCAGAACACCCTGGGGTACGTCTATCGACCTAAAAATTGGCAGTTGTATTTGAATGTGTATTTACCCATTGCTATGGTATGTATGTGAGCATACAAGAGACTCTGATGGCCGACTGTTAGGGCTACGCAATCTGATCCTGCAGTAACAGTTGCAGCAGGAACAGCATGGGGCAGGGCCATAGTGGCACCATGACATCTGTAGCACATATGGGGGTCACAATGGTAGCCAGTAGTATACAGGGTGTCCTAACCCACTGCAGATTATGGGCTGAACATCATGTGTGTCCGTACAGCCCACACACATTCCATGCAGCTGGACAGGTGTGGACCAATACAGACAAATGATATACAATGGCCTATGGATATGTCCAATGAATGACCCCAACCCCCAAAGACACACACAGACTACAGCAGGCCAGGCAGTTTGATGTAGGTTGTGAAAGCTAGGACGTCCAACACCACTGTGCTGGTATTTAACGCTGAGATCTGACATACACTGGTATCCCTCCAACCAGCAATTTAGGTAGGTCCACACACTGACATGGAGTACCTGGCATACCAGTACAGTAGCGGCAGATGTGTACAACTGTCAGCTGTGCCCCCCCCATCCAACCTACACATGTGAGTCAGGTGCGCCACCCATGGTGCTGTGTAGGAGTGTGGATGCGGTTGGATGTCCCCCCACGCTATGCAGACATGTAGCAACTGTCAATGCCACATGACCATTAGCTACCCTGCAGACACAGCATGACACCTGTCTGTATAGAACAGAGGGGTTGGCAACACAGTACTGACTGGACATGTGACACATGCGATACAGTTGTCCATACTTGGTATGCTCACACACATGACTGTATGACGGTAATGTCAGTCGACATCATGCATAACAGTCATACTGGGCATGCTCACACACTGAAACACAGGACGGCCAGGCATGCATACACCAGTGGTCCGGACATATCTGCCAGTACATTGCTATACTGTTGGATGACTGCGCTGTATGATGTGTGTGTGGTCTATTGTCTGTACATATGCCATAGTCTATTGTTAATTGACCTGAACTATGTGCACAGGGTACTGCTACCAACACATGAATAGGGCGGTTATTTGTTTGCGGACAGACCGACGCCTTTGGATACGGACTGGGTAAGGCATATTTCAGCAGGTGGGAGCAGTTGTGTGTGTGTTTGCATAGTGTTAAGCACTGCTGACCTCTGGTTACAGCACCTTTTACCCATTTAGACTGCACATTTCTTTGACAGTGCACTACTGGCATACTGGTAGACAAACATGCTTACAGCCGCTCGCTCACCAACATTTCTGCTTACATTTGTCACTCACGCTGGGTGTGTGTGATCCCTTGTGATGCGTATTACATCAGACTACATGACTACAGTATCGGGTATGTCTAACCATTTGGCGACGGCAGGCATTTGACTGTACGGACTCGGCGGCCCATCCAGTGAATTCATCATATTATATGCATGTTCCTTATATGATCTGCTCCCATCTGCCTGATACATGGGAACCAATACTCTGCAATGTTAACATGTGAATATGATTTTGTTAATGCAGCTATCTGGGGAGTCATGCTACCGCATACCTACTGTGCGTTTTCCACCTTTCAGATTGCACGACGGGAGACTGTAGGAATAACACCTTTCCCACTTTGCATGGGACAGTCCCTCATTAGGCATATGTCATGTGACAATACTCTAGCCAATGCAACTGTCCTGATTAGGGGACATTCTCATATTCTACGTGTCTGTAGTGGCTGCTTGTTACAGGTCTTGTATACCTGACACATTGATATGTTATATGTAGTAGCATAAGCAACTTTACAGCTGCTAGACTACGCTTTGATTTGTGCTGATATGTATATTGCTGTACTATGCATGGCTGTAGGTATGTTCTGCCCTGGTACGTCTGATATTTCTACAGAGCAGGTCCCACTTTGGCCATTCAGAATGGTGGCGGCCCTATAGATCTTATATGTAGAGCTATCACATGTGTCAAGGCAACACATACCCACAGCCAGTTGTAAACTGACTACTTCCATGGTTTGCATACATTAAGGTTATTCTTGTAGCATTATAATTGCTAATACTGTTTCCTATTACATGTAGCTGTTTCTGATACAACAAATTAATTTCTGACACCACTGCACACCATATATGGCCTCCTTTTCCGAACTCACAGGCTATGTGCCATAACATTCATTTTGCAGGACACAACTGCCCAGACAGGTGTGTCCCTCAAAGGCATATGGGTGTGGAACCTCATCTATTATGCTATCATCTACCTAAGGTGGTCAGCAAATTATGCACTTTCTGTCACTAGCAGACCTCACATACCAATGGGGGAGAATGAACACTGTATCAGGAAGACTGCATAACACCCTGTGGGCCACATTTAGATGATTGGTTCTATTAACCAGACACATTGATAGTCACAGAGCATATGTATTCATTCACGTTTGTCGAGGTACATGCTGTTTATGACTCATACATGTTGTCATCTGTCATTACCTGTATTCCGCCACCTGTCCACCTAATATCACTAGTTTTGGAAGTGTTTAGTTGGACTTTGTTACATTCTGAGTCATAACTATGGACGTCCATGCTAATCGGGTACACGGCACTGATTTGGTCTCTATGTATTCCCCTGATGGTTTACAGACTATCCAGTAGATGTGCTCTTCTGGTTTGGGATGTATAGGCGTCTGCTATGCCCACACAGGAATATTAATGACTTCCACTGGGTGGGCCTACTACATCTCTGCCAACCAGCACCTGCACACTTAAGCCCATTTTTACATACCCATGGTCCACCTACCTGGCACCCCTTTACAGCACTCATGACAAATACTTACTGTGAGCACAGCTGGGGTATGAGCACACCCCTACACATTGCCCACTCTCCTTGTCTCAGGACACGTCGTACGTTTTGTCAACCCATGTATTATCACACTTGCACAACCTACTGTTCCATGTACACCTACATCCTGCTCACATCGATAAAAACAGGTTGACACATACACTGAATTTTTGGGGTCCCGCAAGGGACACCGTTATCCATGTTTAAAGTGTAGACCTTGCAGATCTCTCCCACTGCTACTTTCCTGCCGGTGTTTTGGACAGCAGCAGTGTATTAATCTTTATTGCCTGTCTGTATGTCTGACCGGCCTAGCTGGGCAGTGTGGGGGGGTACAACGTTCATTTATTGGACATCCCAGTCACATATGCCCGGGCTGTATATATGTTACCCCTAATTGCTGTAAAGTAGCCTAGTTATATACATGTGTATATCTACAATGACATATATATTTGTTTTGTGTGCATGTGTATATATCAATACCCATTGTTTGTGTATATATATATATATATATATATATATATATATATATATATATATATATATATGTAGTATATATTTGTGTGTGTGTGTATATATATATATATATATATATATATATATATATATATATATATATATATCTGTATAAATGTATATGTGTATATAAATAAATATATATATATATATATATATCTATATATCTATATATATATATATATATATATATATATATATATAGATATATATATATATATATATATATATATATATATATATATATATATATATACGTTTTTATCTATATATACATCTGTGTGTCCATTTCCCGGACATAGACACTTACACATGCGTATTGGGTTTTATCTCTGCTTCAACAGCATACTATTGCCTTAGTCATTATGACACCGACACTTCACTCTGGTGAACTTGTGATCAGTATACTACACATTATACAGCGGACAGATGTCGCACATTTTTCATGTCTGGGATACCACTGATAAGTGTGATGTGATACAGTGTCATTCGACCTATTACTCGTATGCGCAGCCTGTTATTCCTGCTACTGTGTTTGTTTCTGTGCACATTAATATTATTAATGTTAATAGAATGAGTGTTTGTGTTACTGAGATTGTACGTCAACATATTGATGTCTGCATGTAGTTGTGTCTTTCTACTTTTCCCGGTTTGGGGTTGTCACAGCAGAACTCCGTTCCGCTCATGGGTGGCATATAAGTTTTACATGCTGAGTTGCCAGCCCTGACGCACAACGTCCAACAACAATACGCCCATTCACGCATGTCTCTACTCAGACGACGCTCTATCTGGGAATCGCACCTACGTACTAGCTGACCTCCACAGGCCGCTCCATTGCAACCAGCGCAACATACCCTAGCACTCCTGTGTCCATAATCGCATATCCATAGTTTCTCCAGCACACCCGTGTTGAGTTTCCACGCGTAACAGCCATTATACACCTGATACCACAGCCATGACACACCTTTACACATTGCCCTCTCCAGAGCGTTGGGACCCTACACACATTTTGTACCACCTCATGTATTCACACGGTCACCATCCATTCATATTTGCAAATACGTGCCTTTCCTGGTGTTATGGATTACGAACGATTTGCGGGTTACAAGTGTAGGTGGTCGCAACATGTACTACATTCCATCTGTGTATAATGTTGACGTAGCACTTCAACGATGTTATGGCCACTGGTATAACCCTGCCTCTGGTGTGAATAGTGGTGCTCTGCTCACACTTGTGCAGCTTTATCTGACATACGCTGCGAGCACTTTATAATACCTTACTTGCTCTAGATTCCCTTCACAACCCTTATGTTTGCTTTCGTCTTTCGGTGTTCATTATATAGATATATATATATATATATGTAGATATATATATATATATATATATATATATATATATATATATATATGGATTCACTTCATAACATCGAAATATCATAATACTGAAACTCAAAACACTGAAACCAAAATACTGAAACTTCAAAATCTTGAAAACTCAAAATACTGAAACTCAAAATACTGAAAACACATATTATGCGTAAACTCAGCTTAAACAACATAAATCATAGCAATTTCTGCCAAATATATGCAAGCCCCTGCACTAATGGGCTGCGCCCCACACCCCTGCTAATTAAATATACGAACTCCAAGGTTGCACATAGTGCAGTTAAGTGCAATCTTGGAGTAGATATATATAATTAGGCAGGGGTGGGGCAGCCCCACATAGTGCAGGGGCTTGCTGCATATATTTGGCAGAATTGCTATGATTTATTTTTACTGAGTTTATGCATAATATGTTTTCAATTTTGAGTTTCAGTATTTTGAGTATTCAGTATTTTGAGCTTTCAGTATTTTGGTCTTCAGTATTATGAAGTTTTGTCATTTTCAGTATTATGAAGTTTCAGTGTTATGAAGTGAATCCATATATATATATATATATATATATATATATATATATATATGTATATATATGTATATATATATAGATATATATATATATAGATATATAATTGCAAATCTCTGTTATGTCTGTGGATATTTATCTATACACACATCTATCTATCCATCTATCTATCTATCTATCTATCTATCTATCTATCTATCTATCTATCTATCTATCTATATCTATATATATAAAAGTTACAGCTGTACAAGACAACATACATTTGCTATGCTGCAAGCTGCATACACCCGCACAGGCGCACTTGCATCTACTTATTCTGAGTTACATATGTTTACTGCCACTTCTTTGGGATTACATGTGCCTTATCCCTTATGAAAGTACCACTTTGACTGATGGAATCCGGTTAACGGCCCCATGTGAGACACGCAGTCACCTTTACATGTATAAATGTTGGCTTTACAGCACAGAGGCATTCATTACACAATAAATTAATATGTGCTATAATCGTACTTGAACCGGGAATGCCTTTACGTTAGGTGGATGCTCTAACCACTACACTATTGTTGTTATGCCTCATTTATATGTATACCCATGGTTCATAGCTACTCTGACATACGCCTCACAGCTTCTCTTACACAGCAGGCATCCATTCTCCTGCTGGGAAAACCACAGTACTACACTTCCGACATTCTCTGTTTCCTACTGCTCTGGACCCGTGCTGCATGTCTACTCATTCCAAGGATATTCAGAACGCCTACGCTTATAGTCCTCGTACATACGCGTGTTTGATTGTCAGGGTGTTCATGTGCTGGTTTGGGTTTAGGCATGTCTGACTGGTGACTAGAACTGCCTTGGCACTGTTCAAATATCAGATGTAGCACATGGACAGAGTTAGTCCAGACTTTAACATTATACCTGTGTTTACAGATGCAGGTGTTTGGACACCTCTGACCACATTATTAGGTCGGCGCTACATAATATAGGGCGGGGAGTGGTTCCAATACATAATACAGGGTGGGGGGTGGGGTTCCATGTGTTTCCCTTCACATTTGACTATTTCATTCATTTATAGATACAATGAATATTATTCTGGACATCAGTTATAAATTCACTACAGGTATGCAATAGTCCTGTCAACAAATGCGACGGTTGGTGTACATATGTGTACGGACCTCTGTGATACTCGGGGACTAGTTTCTACAGTGACAGGGACAAGGCTATGACAAATCAGGGACAAACACAGACACTTCTACCATATTAGTACTATTAACTTGGAACGTGTTGACAGATTCGTATTACTACTAATTTTCTGCAGTTAAATGCGGCTATTACTCTTCATTGTTGTAATTAGTCATTCTCATTCAACACCTTTCCACCAAAGGTCACTGGCTTTGTGAGTGATTAAGAGGCTGGCCAGTTATTGTGTTAATGCTCTGACCATTGGTAGGGTAGGCACATTGTCATATGTACAGGTTGGGATATATTCTGGGGACACCAGATTGTTTAAGCCAACACATACCCACAGTCAGTGCAGGTTTAGAACATTCATTACTTTCCTAGCTGTGAGCCTATACCTTTAGAACTTTAGTTGCTAGTCTGTTTCTTGTATGAATTACGTATTTTCTATCCTGACATGACCGCTTTAGGCAACTGTTACATGCAGTATGGTACATAGTTATTTCCTACAATCACAGGACATTTGGCATTGTATCATTGTTGGTCAGGACACACATACCCACACAGTGACTGTCCCTCACACAGTGGATCAGGGGGTATCCTGTTTATGTCAGTGCCTTCATCACCCTATTACCATGTGCCACTATGCAAATGTGTGCAATATATTCTCTCGATTATTCATGTCGGGACACGTGCGTCACGGATAGGTGTTTGATCTTGGGTAGTAGGTTCTGCATGACCATCTAGGGCTGGACAGTCTCATGCACCACTACTGCACATTCCAACTTGTGTCCAGATGTCTACAGGACTGGACATTGTGTCTTGATACCCATTCGAATGTTTACACAGGTTACTTATCCCATGAGGGATATCCAATCATTTAACAAGACCAATACCAACCATTCTTTTGGCATTACAAAAATGTGCTGGGGGTTTTACATGCAAGGGATACATAGTTTGCAATCCTGAAACTGCCTAGGGTGACACTGCCTACTACATATGAGTAATGGTCACTATGTGTAGATGTGGCTGTGCCAAGCTAGTAGGCCAGGTATGGCTGGATTTGGTGGACATTCAGGTATGGGGGCGGGTTGTGTGCTGTGGAGGGGATGCTGGGTATTCCATTATGCATCCAGGTGTGTTGCATTTGATTTGGCCGGTTCCATCAGGACCAATCTGTGGGTATGTACCGGTGACATTTCTGTACATTTGTATCGCACATTTTAATATTCATATGTTTGTGGGATTGTGTTCTACAGTATGGCCTGTCAGGTTGTATTGGAGATGTGTATACATGTTCTTTGTGTTTCATTCTGATTCACCCGCTGCTCCCTCATACACCTCCAGTTCACTTATTCTGCATACGACACAGTCTTGCCTTTGAAGATTATACCATTACCCATCCCCCCACACACATATTCCTGACACTCCATCCATCACTGCTTTGATTGATGGCCCATGACACGGTCAAGGTAACACATTGCATACACTAAGTGTCAGGTACCTGTATGGTTGTGTGGACTACCCTGGCATGTTTCACCTTCCACATGCTATACATCACACACATAAGTACATGCCCATACTTAACTTTCATGACATGGTTGGTACACCCGGGTAATACCTGTTCAACTGTGACACATCCTGACAAGTATGGCTTGGACTGCATATGTGCGGATTTTGGCCGACTGTTCTGATCATTGGTAGGAAGCCACCTTTTCCAATGTCCAGGATCGGATATATTCTGGACACATATCCGATTGTACTGGACAACACGTACCCACAGTCAACATTACGGATAATACTGTTCCTTTAAGCCTACATGTTGCCTTATTGTTGTAGCAGTTTATATGCTCCTTCTGTTTTGTTTTCATGCTTATTCTATTTCCTGTCACATATGGTATGTTAAATACGGACATACCTGATGTATGTGACTATTACATGCGTTGTGGGGTATAATTCTGTCATACGGTCACTAGATATTTACATTTATCATGGATTTGTTATAGACAGATCTGCCCAGCTGTGTACTCTACCTCACAATAGGGGTCAGCTGGTGACCCTGACCATTGGGCTGGATGTACCTATTGGCGGCGCACTAACATGATGCTTTTCACTTCCACTTGGTATAACTATCTACACTGCATTTGACTACGGGCACACAGTTTTCAATGTCATTTGTTCGAGGGATAGGGACCCATTATTCTCTACCATGCATTTGTGTTTGCTTCTTCATTTTGTGTTTGCAGGAACTGTCTTGCATGCTTTGCATATGTTTCAGTATCCACGGACACTGACAGATGTGATTACTATTGCTTGCAAATTGTTATATGCAAGCATTTTAGGTTGCACATCGACAGCTGACATTTCCACGTCTCCATGCAGCACTCGACACGCCCTATGCAGTTGCGCCCCTTTCCTATGCACGTGGCTGTGGCGGCAGTGTGCCTTCATTAATATGCATTTGCCACTACTGCGCCATCTTCATGCCATACGGTCGGTGCAAGCCTAATGCCGGCCTTGCGCCGAGCTTCATGAATCCCGGGGAATGTTAATATGGTTACAGTGATCAGATAAATATGGTGGAATTTTCAGGGTGGGGCATTTTAAAGTGACTGTTGACCGTATAATGAGAATTGTTCTTACCCCTCTAAAAAGCAAGCATGGAGACCATAGGTAGAATGACTTGAAGGTAAATGGGGGCAGGGTAGGTAAAATTACGTTATGGTTAACATAATCAAGTAAAATGCTTTTTGCCTTTTTTAAATAATCTTTGCAGGTATTCATTGTATACTAAACTGCTTTTCTAAACCTTCAGCAAAGTTGTGAGTTTGTTTTTAATTGTAAATAGTAGTCCATGCAGAAAACCAGGCTATTTAAAGTCATTGATTTGATGAAGAGTAAAAAACAAAAAAAGAAACGGTAGCAATATCTGGGGAACACAGTAGTAGTATTTAATATATGTCTGCATGTAAAACAGAATGGACTTTCATTACAGATTCCTTGCAAACACAGTGTCAATAATATTATTAGTGTCAATGCAGTCATAAATAAAATGTGAATAAATTTACAGATTTAGCATGGAAGAATGCAGGGCAGAGAGCTAAAGCATTCAAAAGTATACATTACTGAAATAGTTGGTTTCACATCATGGCACTGAAATGTACTGATGGCATATATTAGTGCAGCAGTATGCACAGCCAAGGGTTGAGGTGCACTAAAAGGAACCTGCAGATGTCAATTTAATGGAATGAAAACTTCAGATATTAGATTTACTGAAACGCAATGCAAGAAAAAAAAAACGAAAGCAATTATATTTAGCAGTAAACAGACAAGCCAGATCAAATTTTGATTAAAACAGAATGCATGTTTCATTTTAAAGTAAACAATTAATGTTTCAAAGCAATGTGTTTCCACTTCTGCAAGATATAATTTTCATAATTATATGCAAGTAAAGCTGATGTGAGGACCATCATTAAGTTAACAGTCAGAAATTGCTTATTCTGGACCTTAAGGTCCAGAATAAGCAAATCAATCCTAATTATTAAGCTGGTGTTAAATAGCATTGATGATTAAACATATCCAGACCTCAAAGTGTTAACATGCTGCTCAATGGCATCAATATTGAAAAACACTGTAATGACAGATGTTCCTGACAAAGCATAATTACAGTTTAATTGCTTTGTCGCATTGGTCTATTTCCTGATTGATCACTTGATTTATATCTGAATTTGTAAAACTTAAGGCAGACTCATGTCATTAAATGATTGTGGATGTGATGCATAATAAACAGTACATTTCAACTATGAATAACTGCCTAGAAATGAAACTATACCATACGTTTAGACATTATGTGTTAAACATTTTATTTCACAATGGAGTATATGTACTAATATGGAACATAAATATTCTTCTAAGCATACTGTGATTTGTTATTCTTTCTCAAAATGTCAGATTACAATGCATTACATGCATGCTACATTTTGAGAAACAAGAACATTTAAGACTTGGTAGGAGAATTTTATTAGATATTAATCATCAGTTTCGTTTTTTGAGTGATAACATGATAATGTTAGAAGGACAAACTACCCATTTAGATCTGTTACAGGTTTGTTTTCCTTAGGAAGTAAAAAGTGCAATACAGATCTTATTTTTATAAGAAGCAGAGAGAAATTCTAGCCAAATTTACTTTTGAGATTTTTAGACTTTTCCATAGATTTAACTTCTTTTTTCTCCTTAAAATTGTAAAAAATTGTAAAAAAAACCTCACTTCTTCCAGAAACCATATTTGTTTCTTTATAACCTGGGGAATTAACAGCCAATCTCTAACCTGTCTCTAAGGTTATTGAGAAGATGGTAGTAGTACAAATCATTTCATATTTGATACGTTGTGACCCCTACAATCCATTGCATTATGGGTTCAAAAGTTAGATATCAAAGGTCAGTCTCATTGCACATATTAGTAATATCCTTGTTATGATGGTTTTATTTGTTTGTTTGTTTATTAAATAGGTAGGTAGGCTAGTGCAAAAATGTTTTTCATTCTTTATGCAAGCCATATAAGCTGTAGCAGTTTAATAATGGGGCATTAAAGATGTATACAATATTGGTACACACAAAATGAATGCACATTGGTAATATACAAGAATTTAAAATTATATAATTTCTAATACAATATTGCTTTGTACTGAGAAATGAGTCTTAATATTCAATGAAAAAAATTCAGAAACAAAATATGTGAAATAATAATGCAAAAATCAATAAATCATAGTAGTAAAGAGTAAGACGTGTAAGTAACAATGTGGAGGTGTGTAGTTTTCTTTCTTGGTATACCTTCCGGTCATTGTTAAAGCATAAACATTTGCATTTATTATGTATTACCTCAGTGAATTGTTTCTTGAATATGCTAAATGTTGTCAGTTTTGTAAAATTTTATTGCAGTGAATTCTAAGCTGCTGGAGCTGGCACAAAATATGTTTTGCACTTAGGCCTGAGCAAAGATCCTGCACTAAATGCAAATAAGCATAAGGGTGCACAACTGGTGGATCACCGGTATACCTAATATTATTTATCTTCAGACCATTATTGCTTTTCCTCTTGCATTTGAGGTGTATTCAGACAATGGTCTCGGACCATTACTGCTTGAGCTACGTTTTGCATTGTTTCGTTCCTCAAGGCTCAATTTCTGACTTGCTGTTACTTATGGAGTTTATGCTCCTTATACAAAATGTCATTCAAAGTGGTGTGTTCAAGATATCACATTTATATGGATTATATCCAGCTTTTACTCTTCCTTCTCCAGGAAGGTATCAACCTTAGCAACATTACAAGAAAGCTGGTCTGCCTGTCTTGGTTTATTAAAACACAGCTGGTTGTGACTCAGCCCCAGTAAAACAGATGTTGAAAATGATTCTTTCAATGTACAAGTCTTACACAGTACCTGCCTTCTTCATCTCAAATAGTGCTTATGAAGGGAACAGGCTGAAGATTGTGTTTCAGCTGTATAGACTTACTGTGAGGGTTGACAATCTTCCTGCATTTAAGGGCCAGGTTTCAACAGTTGTTGTCTCTTCCTTCTTTATTCTGAAGATATTTATCTGGATAAAACAACAGCTTTCTTCAGCAAATGTGATTATTGTCTTCCATGCTTTGTTGTCCTAGTGCCAGGCCTTCTGTAGTTCAGTTCGTCTGTGGCTAAACAATATAGACGTAAACCACATTTACATGGTCAGAATGTTGCAGCACATTTATTAATGTGCATATTCCACTATTGGAATTTTACATATTTGTTGCTTGGCCTGCAGTCACTATAAGGAACCTTTAGTCAAAAGATTCTCATGATGAGCTATCTTGCCATACATGTTTTGAGTCTCTTCCAAATTAAAGTACTGTTGGTACTCTATCAGGCAACCAGGTATTCATGCTAAGCAGAGATGCTACAAATTATAGGATTAAACCTGAATCATTCATGTGCAAATTCTACGTCTCACCTTGTTCCTTTCCTCTTAAATTCTTGGTTTATTTCAATATCCTTGATCTCTTGCTGCCTGATTTTAAATTGTTTGAGCTGAATTTACTTTTGTTGTTTCCTCAACAGTTGTCCACTTCATACTTAATGTAGTGATGTACAAGGGCTCAGGTTGCGTAACTTGGTCTTCTCAAATGTCATCAGGTAGAGGAGAAAGAGTATTTTTACATACTTCAATAATGATTATTTCAAGTTGAAGTGAAATCACACTAAGAATAAGGGAAGAATTTCCATGTGCTGCAATTATTTCAAAATTAACAAATTTTTTTTTTTTACAAATCATGGTCATCTTTAATAGGAATTTGTAGAGCATTACATACAAAAGGTAACATGATTTGTACTGAAATACACTATCTGTTGCATTTAGACGTCATGAATTTTGAGGTAATACTAGACTGAAAACTCTTCTTTGCCCAGTATAGTTTGAGTAATTGGTTGATCACTTTAACAGTACACTTAAGGCTTATTTTTTCATAGGGTATGTTTTTCATCTGACCGATTGCAATGTGCAAAATGCATATTACATAATCCAGTTTTGTTTTTATATTTCTGTAGTTATTTATTCTATTTATTAATTATAGTTATCTTGCAATCATTTGCTATTAATTGAGTTTAATGATTTGTTTTGCTTGCTGCAAGCCCAATCTTAGGCTAATAAAATGAATTTGTTTTAATTTGCTTTGAAATTCAATACAAAGTCATACATTGTCAGCTTTTTTTTTAAGAACACTCATTTTAAGGGACTATATCATAAAACCTGATGTGTCATCTTGCAGTTGAGACATAACATGATTTCATAAGATGAATGTCTACAGCAGCTTTTAGTAAAACTATGTAATGCTGGTGTTATAGAGTTTGATGTTGTATGGATCATTCATTGAAACCTTTGGTCAAAATGTAAACCAATGCTAAAGTTAATGTAAATTTTACACAATGACCAAAAAATATAACAAATAATAAGAAAAAAAGTAGTATTGTTTTGTAATTATTCAGCCAGCTGCCAAAGTGATCATTGGTGAGTGGTAGAGGTTTGTGTTGCAGTTTGAATAAAGTAAACCAGAAAGTGGTTTTGCTGGGTTGTGAATTTGTAGAGGGATGGCAGATGGAAAATATGGGAAATTATGGGGGGAGGTTGAGATTCTTTATTCCATGAAAAAAATGTAGACGTCTGCATTTCTGATAGTGTACTATTCATCTGTGCTGAATGTAAGTGCTGACTCTATATTGTATGGTATAAAGGTATCAGATAAAGGGGGAAGCACAGTGAGTAGATGAGAAGTTATTTTAAAAAAAAGTTTTGCACTTTAATTATGAAACTGAGTTATATTCTGGAGCATATGTCTTTAGTATCATTTGCCATTTGATCATCTGACTATGTTGTTGTTGTTGTTTGTCTTTCGGCTTTTCCCGGTTAGGGGTCACCACAGCAGAACTCCGGTCTGCTAATGATTGGCAGTAGATATTTATGGTGCCGAGTTGCCAGCTCGATGTTCAACCTTCAACGAAGGCATGCCCATTCATGCATGTCTTTCAGAATGCCACTCGACTGTGGGGGGACCTGCAGACTCCACACAGAAGGCACTCCCCACACTCCAGCCGAGAATCGAACGGGAGAATCTCTTGCTGTGAGGCAACAATGCTACCACTGCACCACCCAACAGGAAAATTTGACTCACGATAAAAAATGCAGCTCTTATATGACTGGTACTCATATACCCAATCATAAAAAAGTGTTATTTCCTAAAATAAAAATTAACATTTAAAACTACAATAATTAAATTAAAAGAATTTTAGTAAGGTGATTTTCCTTAAATCTATCATTGTTGAAGTCTATACTCAAACCTCTGCTGTGGAAAAAAGAGGATGTGACTGGATAATGCCTTAGTAATCACACATTAGACTTTCATTAATGAATATTTCATATCTAAGTCACAGTAGAAGAAATTTGTCACTGCTGGTATCAATATTAATTTGCAAAGTGAGGAGTATTTGGTGTCATGGTAAAGTGCAATGCAGGAATGAAAATATATTTTTTAAATCAATATTAAATAAATTTAGATTTCAAACTTGGGATAGTTTGTGCCATTTTGTTGTCCAGAATATCTTCATATGTATTTTTGGTACAGATAATGTGTTGTGAAGCACACAGAGATGAGTATGACAACATAAAGTATATTCGTTGAGGGAGAAAGACTACAGTGAGACAAGAGTGCACAATTTGCTCCCCTTTAGTGATATAATCTGCAGAGCTATCTTCCAATCTGTACCAAACAACCAAAGATTCCAATCTGTATTTATGACTGGCAGTAATACAAACATAGCATATAGAGTGTCATATTTATACTCCAGAGTAGTAGAGAAGACAGGATTGTTAAGCCCACTTTACTGCTGTTAAGCTGAAAGTTCACATTATAGCATAGATGGTGGCCAATGACCACTATAGAATAGCAGCAGGGACAACAAAGAGCTTTAAACCATACTCAAACATGTCATTCAGTCTTTATTTATTTATTTATTTATTTTACATTTGTTGACTGGGCTAGTCTAACTGGATATATGTCCATTTTCAGTAGAGGCCCGAGGAGAAAAGCTCCGAGACAATGGAAAGAAAAATTTTATACAAATAGTCCACAAGAACAGTAGAAATACAAAATAAATACATAGTCCACAAGAAAAGTGGAAATACAAAATAATTACATAAGTGTACAATTGACTGGCAGAAAATATTATAGCAAAGCATTTTTTTTTACACTACCATTTAGGAAAATAAACAAAGAACATTGTTCTTGTTCAGTTTATATAAATATAATATATATATATATATATATATATATATATATATATATATATATATATATATATATATATATATATACACATATATATATATATATAGATATATAACGAAAAAAAAAAAATACATTTAATGTACATAAAAATTCACACAGCACAGTAGGGAGTTACAAAAATAAAAGAGAAAAAATGTTTAATCACATCAAATATAGAAAGTAGAGAGGTTTCAGCAAAAAGAGTTCAGTTAGGGAGTCAGAATAGAAAAAAAGAGAAAAAGTATCAGTCAGGCTTGGAGCAGGGGCAAAGCCATTGGGTTTTAATGAAGTTTTTCAATTGTTTCTTGAAAAGGTTGGTGGAAGTAAGGGATGTTATTTCAGTTGGAAGTTTGTTCCAGGTATTGCCAACTGCATTTGAGAATAGGCACTCCCCAGATTTGTTAATGGATTTAGTGGTGGCAACTTGTAGCTTTTTAGCAGATCTTAGGGTAGGAAGGTTTTTATAAGAATTTACTAGGCTACATAGTATGGGAGTATTTGTAGGATGATGCAAAATCTTGTGAATAAAAAGGAGTTGCTGGTAAACTAGTTGGTGTTGTACTTCCAGCCATCCTAGAAGTTTGAGATTAAGGCAGTGGTGAGTACGGAAAGGGGCGTCGGTGGCAAATTTGGCTATGTTGTTGTAGGCGGTTGCTAGTTTATTTAGGTTGCTTTTGGATAGATTCGTATAGATAGAGGAAGCGTAGAGTAGGGTGGAAATAAGGTGGGTTTGGGCAATAGAGATCTTTGCTGACTGTAAGAAAGGGTCTGATTCTATAGAGGAATCCAAGTTTTCTATTTACTGATTTAATAGTTGAGTTAATGTGTGTGTCAAAGTTTAGATGGTTGTCTATTATTACACTGAGGAGTTTGGTGGTGATTTCAGGGGCTATTTCTGTGCCATTGTTTGATTTTACTATGAAATTGATAGAGGGGGACTTCTGTGTGGGAGTAAATAGTAGTAATTTATTTTTTTTCGGGTTCAGGGGGAGACATCTTTGATGGAATTTATTTTTATTATCTGGCTGAATGTAGCCTTTGATTACATCCTTGAATATGTGTTATAGCTCTTTTTCCTTTCCATCCCAGTTATGTGTTGGCCACTCTGTGTAGCATTGGTAAATGTGTTAAAACTTTCAAAACATTAAAAAATGTAGGAGTACTACACTTTTTCTTTAACTACTGGAATATATGAAAAGATGGAAAGTTCCACGCACAGCAAAAATTATGAATGGATCTTTTTGATCATAACCCTGTTTCTTATCTGTTTTTGACATATATACTAAGAAAAGAAAATGGATGGATGACTCCAGGTAAGCAGCCAGTCATTGACCTCTCACCTTCCAAACTCTCTACCCTTACTATAACATAGTACTGATCATCATAGAACAGTACTTGAAACATTTTCACAGCTTTAGGTGCAATTTCAAACTTCAGTGTCAGACTAGAAAACAAACTTCTGGTACAGAGAAATGCCTAATAGCTTTTAAAGCTTTTCATTCATCAGACAGATGTATTGCTTTGCTTGTACTTTTCCTATATGTGATTTATTAATGTGCAGATAAAACTTCATGCAATACAAAGAATTATTCTGATTATAACTAGTTATAACATGGTCTCAACTTTGATTCAGATATTCACTTGAGATTTGCTTTGCTACTTTCTTGAACTGAATTACTAGAAATTCATGTTTTGTTTTATTTTAAGTCCTTTGCTGGTGAAAAATATTAATTAACAAAAGTTTTGTTTATTTTATAATATTTATATTTGTTTACCATGGCAGTACATTTATCAAAAATTACGAATTGCAGGCCAGGGTGAAAAAAAATATTTTTTTTTTCACAGTTTACTGAGAAATACCCAAGAAACATTTTACATTTTAGTGACATAAGCACAGATTACAAAATAAGAATAGCAATGGTAGAAAATGTTGTAAAAAGGACTAATGTTTATAATAAAAGTATATATTTTAGGAAATATTTAAGGTCATTAAAAAGACAGTGGGGAATAAAGAGAGAAGGACAGTAAGAACATATTTAGATGGTTAGATGGCATGGCCATTAGCGATGCAGGTATACTGGTCATTCTTGAATATGTATGCTTTTTAGTTCCCATCTGACCTTACTAAGCAGATGCTAGTGCTGTTAAGGTCCAGTCTTAGGATGCATCATAACAGCAAACAGTGGTAGCCACTACAAAACAGCAGTAAGAAGCTAAATCAGCTTTAAAAGCTGTAATATGTGTTAATATAATATGCGCAAAAAATGTGGCAACTTGAAGTGGCAAACATTCTTTAAATGTGTTGGTTTATCTGAGGGGGAACTTGACATCTGTTCACTCCCTGTGGGATAGCACTAAGTATTTCACAGCTTTCAAAGCCCCAAAATGCATCATATTTCTACATCTTTTTTTTTTTTTTTTTTGCAAATAATAGTACTTCAGAGTAGCTAAAGCTCCATGTGATACAACAATTGTTAGTTGGTTTCTGTGAATATAATCAATATGCTATGTGTTGGAGACATGGGATGTCAAAAAGTTCACCAAGAGAGCAGAGAAGATAAGGCTCAACATATACATTTTGAAATCCATGTCAAGAACACATAGCAACTCAATCACCTTCATTCTGTTTTTGAACTGAGTTTCTTGACAGCTGTGCCTTGAGCACAAAAAAAACCCTACCACAATCCTCTATATGTTGATGGATGTATTAGGAATTTGCCAACCCCATAAGGCTTGGCATATGCCTCATTCATTAGGATACCTTACCTTTTTACCAACTGCAGTATCTAGAAAGTCATCATTGACTCCTGGTCAGTGAAATGACAAAGGATCCTCTACATATCTGTCCCCAAACTAGATACGTGAGAACTGCACTACAGCAGATTAGTAACTGAACAAGAGTGACAACAAAAATTGAGGAACTAGCATAAAAAAAAAAAAAAAAAAAAAAAAAAAACAATACATATTGTTAGAGCACTAATTCAAGCAGAAAAAGCAAAATACAAAAGAATAATAGTCCCAAATGTAATATGAGTACTTGAAACAACAAATATAATACTTCACAGTGCATCCCATTGTTGCAAAGGATCAATGTATCACTTTTGTCTGTGTTGAATAAGGGCTTCATCAGAACAATACAAGTAAAACAAACACTCATTTAAATACTGAAGCATACATATCATGCTTAGCTGAAACAAACAGATTTTCAAGTGCAAGAGCAGAAAAATGGAATAGTACTAGATATATACAATCAATAAACAATGTTAACATAAATAGCTATCTTCTTCTTCTTCTTTCGGCTTTTCCCGGTTAGGGGTCACCACAGTGGATCACCTGTCTGCCCAAGATTGGCAGTGGAGTTTTACAGTGTCGAGTTGCCAGCCCAGCACCCAACCTTCCACAGAAGGCACACACACGCACGGACTCACACCTACGACCAATTTAGAATCTCCAATCCACCTACAGCATGTCTTTGGGATGTGGGAGGAAACCAGAGTACTTGGAGGAAACCCACGCAACCACAGGGAGGACATGCAGACTCCGCACAGAAGGTGCCCCAGCCAAAGATCGAACTGGAGAACCTCTTGCTGTGAGGTGACAATGCTAACCGCTGCACCACAGTGGCCACCCCGTTAACATAAATACCTATAAACAAGATAAATAATAATATATGTATAATCAATAATATATTAGAAAATTATATCATTCAAACTCATGCTTGAATATTCATAACCAAGAAGCATGCATTTTAAGAGGGTCTATATTATAACATCGAAGTTTTAAAACTTCAAATGTTATAATATTGAACCCCTTTAGAGCAAAAGCTGACAATAGCGAAGCCTCAGAATATCGAAATTTTACCTAGGGTAAGATTTCGGTGGTCCGTTCCGTGGCTTCGCTATTTACAGCACTGTGGTGTGATGGTTATGGACCAGGTTTAGGGAAGTGAGTGAATGGAGGTTACGGATTGGGTTCAGGTAAGTGTGGTGCGATGGTTACAGACCAGGTTAAGGAAAGTGAGCGAACAGACTGGGGTAAGGTGAGTGTGCGGTAGTTAGGGACTTTAGGGTTAGTGCATGTGAGGTGAGTGTGTGGTAGTGACAGACTTTAGGGTTAGGGGCAGGTTAAATGAGTTAGGGTTAGGGCGTGGGTGAGGTGAGTGTGCGATAGTGACAGAATGTAAGGTTAGGGGTGGGTTAAGTGAGCTAGGGTTAGGGAGCGAGTGAGGTGACTGTGTGAGAGTTATAGACCTTAAGGTTAGGGTTTGGGTTTAGGTAAGTGGATAGATAGTAGTGTATGTACGTTAGATGTAAGATTTTAAGTGTACGTTTGTGGATTGAAGTTGTTTTGGTGTGCTTGTGTTGTGTGTGTGTATGTTTCTTGAGACAGCAATTTTTTTCCCTGGGAAAAAATTTGCTGTTTTAAGTGTTCGATGTTATGATTGTTCGACTGAAATGGGTTGATATTATAACATTCAAAATTTTGAGCATTCGATGTTATAATATAGGCCCATTTTAAGAATACTGTTGATAGATATGACTTCTTTATGGCTTGGAACTTCACTTGCATTCAGCCTAATTTGCCAGATGAGCTCCTGGTATTCATCTTGTAACTCTCATATGCCTCCACAGGGATTGTAAAGAGCCCATTCAAAAATAGTAAATATTGTTAAAATTGTCTTGCTTTGATGAAAAATAATGGTATGTTTAAATACTGCATTTATTCGCCTTCTTTTTAGTAATATCATAATTGTGCTCATAAATGTTTCTACATAAAGTTTCTCTAGTTTTGCCTATGTGAAATAAATGACAAAAATTGCAGAAGGACAAATGTTTTACTCCTTTTGAGTCACGATTATATGTGTTGAAATTTAAACGTGTTCCACAACCCTTAAATGCACTCCTTCCCCTACATAAATAAAAGAACACTGACAGCATATCCCACACTTCATAGTTCCTTTACAACAACAGGATGCATTGTTAAGTATTATATTTGTTGTTTCAAGTATTTCTTTGACAGTCCTACCTCTTTTGCATATGAAACATGGAGTCTGACCCACAGCCTGTGATACTTGTTTAAAACGCTGGAAAATGTTCCAGTTTTGTTAGATAGAAACTTTTACACTATGAATCTTGGGGACATATTTTAAAATCATTGCACGTTCAAATCCAGGGTTCTGTCTGAGGAGCATTAGTACAGTGACCACCTTTACTCAGAAGAGAAGTCAACTTTGTGTTTCTTCCTAACAGGATTTCTTCTTTTATTTTATTTAGCTTTCCTGGGGTATAGCTTCTCTTCAGGAACATGGAATTTTATTTATCAGTCCATTTAACCCGTGTCTCGTCTGCAGAAATAATCATAGCCAACCTTACCAGCTGACCCTTTACTATTTTTTTTTTTTTTGTTACTGAGAGTGTTGGTGCTACAACAGAAGTTGGTTTTAAAACTGGCTATAACCACAAGCAGGCAAAGTGGTGGATTTAACAGATTCTTGCGAACCTTAGGAATTCCAAAAATTGGTGGTATAAGATGAGAATCAACCTTCAAAAATCTGTAAAGTTCAGGCGTTATGGTTAGTTGTTCCGCCATCATCCAGTAATAAAAGATTCAATCTTATGGTGAGAAATATGAATCTCAGTTTTTGGTGCTCTATAATATTGTTCATGCTTGTTTAATATATCAGACATACTACTGGCATAACCAATACCATTAATCATGACCAGCCCCATCTCATGCCTGGTTTCAAAATGATAAAGCTCTTCTCTCACTCCCTGTCCCTGTAGAAGGTTGTCCTGCCACTGGGAAGTGAGAGGGGGTTACTGAGCTTGAGAGACCCTACTAGCCAGGCATTATAACTGTCATAATGGTGGAAACTGTTCTGAATGCAGGGAAAAGAAGAGGGGTTGTGGGGGTGATGCAATATGATCAAAATCTCTTCTTCCATATTTCTCTCTAAGGCAAGCAGTTGTTCCGTTCATTACAGATGGATGAATATGAATTAAACTGGCATAACAGATAAGCAACATAGTTGTCATATTCTTGTTTATTACATATCAATTTTTTTCATTTTTTATCCTTAATGTTAGTAAGTGGCTTGTCAGCAGTATAAAATACTTGGCTATACTCCTCTAACATTAAATAACAAGTCTGCAAACGAGAATTGTGAATGATATGTATCTCATTAAGCAAATATTCAAAATTATTTTCAAATTCTGGTTTATAAGGAGACTTGTGAGTCTAAAACCATACTCATCAAACAAACCTAAAGGTTTGTGGTGAAAGTCTGATCCCTCAGTGATGCCACTGGTGTATTTTGACATTCATAACTCCTTTGGCACTTGTTTCAGAGTAATACATTCTTTCAGATAATAATTATTAAGTTGTAAACTTTTGAATGTGAGTAATTTGTGTTCATATGTCTTATTCTGTGAATCAAAAGTCTCACCTGTTGCACTATTTGAAACTACAAATGAGGACTTTGTTTTTAACCAAGTTTTTAATTCTGCTGTTGGTTGTTATGAAATAGAATTAATCAATATACTGATCCTTCTTGAAATACCATCTCCATTTATCTGTATTCTGTCATGTAATCCATTATTTGTACCTGCAGATCAGGTACAGTGCAAGCTGTTAGCTATATTAGTACATCCTGGATTGTAAACTCCCTCTGAGGATGCACAAACAAAATGCAGCCATGGTTGATCCAGTGGTACAGCGACTCTGCTTACAGAGTCCAACAAGACTGTTCTTGTTGTTACTTTATAAGTGAGGAATCTGAATGAGAATAAGAAACCAAACAACAGTGTCACTTTCTGCAACAACAAAAAATCATTTGTGCATAATAACAAGACAACACAAAAAACAAAGCTGATTCCTGGCTAATGATGGAAGAGACCAGAGAAGTAAATGAATGACATTTCATTAGACTGAAGGGATTTGCTTTTACAACACATATAGTATGGAATTTTCAGACAGGAGGCAGAACGTATTTTTTTAATATATAAAGATTGTTAAGCATGTTTTTTGGGGTTACAAAATGGGGAAATGGAAAGTTTTGGGAGGGGTATAGTAAAAAGGTAACGTACAAGAGTACTAATTAGGCACCAGAGCAGTCTGCTCTACAATTGGAATGTATGTGACATCTTTGTTATACTTACAGAACAATTCAGATGTCTGATTGAACAAGCACACAAAATAAGCAGACAAACAAAACAAATGCAAAGACAAAAAAGACTAAAAATTTGCAAAGTCACTGCCCTGCATACTATACATACAAGAAAGATGAAATTTACTAGCCTATGAAAAAAATGTTTAATGAGATACTTAGCTATTTCTGCTGTGAGCAACTATTTACAAAGGCTTTCCAAAACTGGTTATCCTTGTAGTGTGTGTGTGTGTGTGTGTGTGTGTGTGTGTGTGTGTGTGTGTGTGTGTGTGTGTGTGTGTGTGTGTGTAATGATAGGTTCATACTACCAACATAAATCTGTAAAAGGACTATAAAACTGTACCCCCCATCCCCTCTGTCACATAAGATTAAAATCTACTCAGCTGTTTTTGAAAAGAGAAAAATTTGGGAACACTGTTTAACATTCATATGTTGGGGAGGTGAAAGGGTTAAATGGTGGGAGGGTTGATTGGAAGGAAATGATATAAGGGTGGGAGGTGCTTAAGGGATTTAGATGAGTGTAGTTGGGTAAGTAATCACATTTTGGCGTGAACTTGCTAAGGACAGGTTCTACGTCCGAGACGACCTGTAGGTAATGGTGTGGTCAGGTAGGCCTTAGAATGGTTAGCTGTAGAAGAGGTGGGTAATTCTCACAAGGGTTTACAGTATGCTTGATTATGTCGGGGAGGCTTAGTAGTAAATTATTATTTTTTTCTCTTTCTCTTCTGCTGGGAGGAGTGTCCGGAATATTTCTTGGTGACGCCTTTAATGGTGTTGATCACATAATAATGTAATTTTAGTGGTCGGAATGCTAGGGAGCGACCGGGATTTACATTGGTGATTAAGTTTCTGTCCCAGTTGTACAAGCCAAGTATAACTCTCATTATTGCTGGTGGGGGTTTGAACTGTTACTTTTTGTGTGGAGCTCCGTTTTTCTGGCGCTCGCAATCGGGTTGGGATCCATTGGTGGTGGTCTGCCATGCTCATTTTCTGAGGTATTGCTATGATGGAAACTGCGTTTCGCGGGCATTGAGATGAGTCAGTATGATGGTGCTGCTCATGTGCAGTGCGGCTCTAGTAGTCAAAAAAAAAAACTGGTGTATGGAGTGTATTTTAAATATACAGCTGTTACAGGAGGTGGTGATACTGAAGTGTATTAATCCAACAGTTAGGTCGCGCATGAATGGGCATGGCTGCCATGATTGACATGCCGGAGGGCATCGATTAAGAATGGTAATTTGCCGTGACTGACACGGAATGCACACTGTAATTCTGTGTCATGTAATTAAATGTTTAACAGGCAAATAAGCATAAACACTAGATAAAGGTGTTGCATCACCTTCCAGTTATACTAGTTTCCAGATTAGTTGTATTTCAGCTATTTTGGATACGTTTAATATAATGTGGTGTATGTTGTGGTATTTTATTTTCTGAGTATTATAATAAGTTTGGGTTATTAATCTGAGAATGTCATTACAGTAGAATATTGGTAACAGTCACTTTCTCTATATCAGTCTACATTTTAAGTGTTATTTTTCAAACACAGTGGGGATAATTGTCATTCATCTGTTGAACTGTAAATGTTGGTTCCCTTGTGTACTTATTGCTTCAGATATGCAGCTTTAAGCACTTCATGCTATTAAAATAGTATTCAGAGCTAAATATGGAGTGACCATTATAAGATTTCTATCTATAAAGCTTTTACACTATCGTTTTGAATCCTTACATGGAGGACTGGAGGAGTTTAGAGGGTATTGCCAGTTACCGGTCACTAAAATGAGACTTCAAGTATGTAAACCCTTGGACTCCATCAGTTGCAGGACATGTAGGAAGGGAGGGGATGCTGGCATTATAAGAATGGTGGGTAGATGGTCCTACTGAGGCAGTTTTTTCAGTGATTTGTTATGTCTATTCCATATTTGGTTTTAGGAGAGTTTTTTGAGGGGGGGGCTATAATTAATTCTTCAGGCGTATGCATTAGTTGTATTTACACATGAATAGTGGTAGCCTGTACAGGCTCCATCAGTCCACTTAGCTGTGTATTGATGGGTTATTTTAGACAAGCAGCTACTCTTAATTTTAGCAGATTCTTTTTTTTCTCTAACTTATTGCAAGCAGCTCCCAGTACTATTATTTCTTCTGTAGAAAATATAATGTCGTAACTGTGGTCATTACTGCAACAGATAGTGGTAGCCTGCACCTTGTACTGTAGCCAATGGTTTGTCACAAGAGATATGTCTATGTATGGTTAATGTTTTCTAACTTCTGGATACCCTTTCACTTGTTTTAGCAGATTATCAGTGGCTATATCCATTCCTATTCTTCAAAATGGATGACCATAGTATTTCAGTGTTGATCATTTTAATCACTTTGATCAGTTTGTGATCCTGAATGTAGACAGCTGTCTCTCAAAAAGTGGCAGACTTTTACTTGTAAAAGCTTGTAGATTGAGGCTTTTTTTTGTTGTTAGTAATCTACATGTTGTACTGTGGGATGACAAGTTATTGGAACGATTCAATCTTAAATTAGTGTGTAAAATTTATTTTTACTTTTACATTCATTTTACTTTTTGTGTCATATCAAAGAGTACCTGGAAGCTCAACTGAATGCCGACCAAGATCTGGATGAAGGGTCTGAAAAGGAAAATGAACTGCCTTGACTGTATACTTAATTATGAGTTGCTACATAAGTAATGCTTCCTGATGTGGTGATAGAGGTTTTGGGTGTGTGTTCTGTGGTGCTTAAGTGAATTTTGGCTTTGGACGTTTATGCCAATTAACTTTGGTAAATAAAGTAATGATTTGATTTCACATCTGCAGTCGTGTGCATTTTTCTTTCTAATCCCTTTATAAGTCTAATTGTTCTCTAGTGATTATGTGTATTTTACCTTTGGACATTTCTGCCAATGAACTTCGATAAATAAAGTATTCAGTAAATTCAAATTTAATTTGTGTTATTCCTATTCCTATCTAGGGAAAATGACTTGGCAGCTTTCAATCAAAAGGTGGGCGGTGTACTGATATCGCTGCCACAGGCGGGGTTTGGGCATGGCTTGCTACTGCGCATTGGGTGGATTAATACACTTCAATATCGCCCAGGAGGGTTTGGTTGTGGAGCTGTGTCTTTCTGGCAAGAAACTGGCAAGTCTTGAATGACTGAGGTCAGGAAATGGCAACGGACACTTGAGAGTACGGACTTCTCAGTTCTGATGGGTTGGTGCATGGGAGTGCTGTCTGCCTTCTTCTCATGAAAGTAAAGATTTGCTTTCCTTTCCTTCGGGGAATGTTGTTGGATTTGGTTATTTTACTTGGGCTCCACTCCTTGGTTGCAATTTTGTTTGGTTATCGGATACATGCTTGTTCTGCCTCAGTAAGCATCTTGAGTGACTGAGTGGTTACTGTTGCAGGGATGATTCCCAGGTGTGCTGGAGGCATTGCATGCATTATGGCATGTGTTTGTGAGCGGTGAGGTGCATTCCCGACCAGATCATTTGAACTGGGGCAGGTAATGTTTTTGGAATTTAGAAAAAAAAATGGTAAAGGTATAGTGTCTGATTCTGGGAAAAGAGTAAAAGTAAGCTCTTGTGTTCTAAGGGTAGCTGCCGACTGAATGCATCACTGTGGCTTGTTGTTGCATTATTATGGGGCGAATTAATGGACGAGCCTTTTGACAAGATGTTTTCGTGAGTTAAGAGGTAATCTGCGTGGTATGTAGCATTGCTTTGTTATAAGAAAGATCACCTGTGCTACAAGAAATGAGCAACTTGCCTTCATTTACAGCATTATAGGTTTGTGGAACTAGCAAATTATGGCTACATGTAAAAGGGAATTAATTGAGGAAATGCAAATGTGATAGATGAAATATGATTTAAATAATGAAGTGCAAATGAAACACAGGGAGAAAGTTTGGTAATAATGAAGAAGCAAATGAGGTTTACAAAGTGTGGTGCAGTGAAATTTAAACCTTATGTGCTAGTTGCGGACAGTTTTGCAGATACTGTGGTAGAATCATTGGGTAAAGATTAAAGAAAGAGAATGTTATATTTAAAAAAAAAAGGGAAAATTGAATTACACTAAAGGGAGACAAGGTTGAAGACTTCTTTTGAGAGTCTGCATTGATTTCCGATGGCTCCAATTGGTTGCTCAGCCACGGTGTCAGCAGTCAGGAAATAAAAGTAGAGAATTAGCTTTATACAAAGCACATGGAATGTCTCAAAATCCGTTTAGCTTGCGAGATAGGCTATGCTTATTGGATCAGGCTTGTTTTGGATTGTAATTAACTGGCACTTATTTCAGGAAGGGAGAATAGGGAAGAGGGAAGAAAAAGCAGAGATGTATACATATTCTGGATGCCATTTGAATGGTGGTATTTCCTAAACTTGGTTGTTTATTTTGTGATGTTGGCTGTTTTACAGTTTGACTACTGGTTTGGGAATATTCAGTTTTGGATTCCCGCTACTGCAGGTTTTCCGGTTGCACTTACCTTGGTCGGTCTGTTGGTGTGGAGGGGCGACAACAGATTGGGCAGTGTTCTTGTCTTTTGTACAGGTTGGGTGGTCGGGGCCGGTCAGTCTACTGGGAAATGCATAATGCTACCAGAATAGTTTATATAAAAAAAAAAAAAAAATAAAACAGAGCGCGTTGGTAGCTTGAGTGATTATGGCCAAGTTCATCTTCAGGACCTTGCTTAATTGCTGTGGGAGGCTTGTTCAGCCTTTGCATTTTGTTGTGGAACAGGTAAGGCATGCAGCTGAGGGGCAAATGCACAGTAGTGTTGTCCACACATTGTAACATTTCTATATTGGTTCACATTTCTTTGAATCGCAGGGAATTTAACTCTCCTCTAAAACACTGAATTTTAAGTTGTATTACTAGGCATCCTTTCTTCAAGAGGTTACGCGTATAAATATGGATGGATACCAAAATAATACTGAAAAGGCACACCTTAAAAAGTACATTTCTAAGCCAAAAAGAGAAAACAGAATTCTTCAGAATCATTTATGTAGTCTGTTTTCTGTCTCTCTTCTAATTTGTTGGTAGTCTCACGAAGAAAGCATATGCGTTGTAAAGTGCTCAATTGTCAGAATTGGAGGATGTGGATACAAGTTGGATGGTTGATGCTTCGTAGAGTAAGTTCTGCTTTAAATAAAAAAGTATTCACAATGGAATTTGCAGAATTTTGTGAAATGTAGTGGGTCTTGTGGGCCTCAATGCATGGGGCCTATGTATCCTGTCACTGCTGCATTTTATGAACAGCTGTAAGTTAGTTGTTTTATAGGAGAAGTCTCTGCAGTGGTTTGGTTGTTGGCTTTGGACCAGCCCATTGGTGGGGGCTGGTGTTCCAGTTTCGGCCACTGTTTTGCTGTTGGTGGGGGTAGGGTTTGTGGGGGTTTTAGTGGATTTTGTGTATTCTGGAGGTGTATGCCGCAACAGCACAGCATTCTTAGTCATTCAGGTGGGTCAGAACTGTACTCAGTGATGTCAGAGGAGAGAGGCATTCTCGATGATAGAGATAACTAAGGGAGGTGAAAATGAGGTCAATGTGTCCTGCAAGCACAGTAAGGCAAAGTTGTCTGGCCAGCGGCTCCTGCTGTATTGGTAATAATTCCTTGGCTCATTAATGCAGAATTATTAGTTTTATTCTGAAGAGACTGTGCATATTGGCTTAGAATATGGTACCAGGTTTAGGGGCAAACCATTACAGGCTGAAGTTTGCACTAATGACAGGCAATTGAGGTTCAGACTTCCTGGTATTTGCGGTTAGGTAAGAATATTGTCAGTCATATCTCATTCTCAAAATGGTGATTTCTCACAAATCACTGGCAAATCATTGAGGACGTAAGTTCAAATATTAACAGACATTTGAGTTTCACACTTCATACACTGACGTGATCCCAGGGGTCAGTTTTCTATCTCTCATCCAATCCTCAAGGTTCCTTTGAAGAGGGCCAAAGGGGCTTGACATGTATGGGCAGTCTATTCCAGTGTCTGGGGAGTCTCTGGGTTAGGAACCTATCCCTCCAGCATAGTTTGTTCATGTTGATGACAAGGTTTAGATCCTTGGAGCATGTGGCTCTGATACATTTAATATATTCCACTGGTAGTTAAATTTATCTTGGGGTATTTGATATGTTCATAGGAAGCATTGCTTCAGTTATGGCTGCTTTGTCATAGATTGGAGTGTTGGTGGTACATTCCTTCCTGGGTTGGCAGGACAGGTTGTCCTTGAAGATGTCTTGGAATGTGTTATGTATTTTGGATGTTTTACATGTCTTTTCTTTCTTGCAGATGGGGTCTTTGAAGACTGTGGCTGCAGTTTGGAATAGGTGGGTATAAGGTGGAGCCTTCTTGTTCCTATTTGAAGGTTTAATTTTGCCTTTTTCTTTGTAGATGATGGTGTGCTGAGTTCCAGTGGTGAGATACAGTGAGTTTGCAGATGATCATGGTTTGTTGCCGAATAAGCGGTGGGGTCATTGGGTGAGTAATCAGAAATGGATAGGTTAAAAGGCAAGCACAGTGATTCGGAAGAAGAAGAAAGAAGCACAACCAACTTTTTGTTTAACTCTAGAATACATATTATGTTTTATGACCTTGTTTGGTTTGTGTTACAGGATAATGTACAATCCATGGTAGATTTAAGAGTTTTAATATTTAAATATCATGGGATGCAGTGGTGCAGCAGTTTGTGTCATTTCACAACTAGAGGTTCTCCAGTTTGATTCTCAGCCAGTTTTGTGGGCCTTGCATACCCTACTTGTGTTTGTGTGGGTTTTGCTGGGTACTCCTGGGTTTTCTTCCATACTGCTAAGTTGCTAGTTACTGAATATTGGATATATTTGTATGGGAAGACATATAGATCACATACATTAGATGGTTGTCATAGTGAGAATGGTTTTGCTGCATGTTTAAATCTGAATGCATGTTTCAATGGAAGCCCTGATCACTTGGGTGTGTACACTGAGGTTACAGATGGAGTGTTGAGTGAGTAACAGTCAATGCCCTGATGAAAATGTACTTAAAAGGTAATGGTTTTTGTTTTGTGGATGTTTTTAGTGCTGGAGAGGCTATACGGTATTAGGTAATTTTATTCAATGGTCATTAAGGCACATTACAGTTGGGGCAGTGGTGATTTCTTGCAGATGTAGGACATGTTTATTTGACCAGTTTGTGTGGGTTACTTTGGTAGGGTTAATAGTTGATGTAGTTTAATTTCTGCATACGGGATGGTGTTGGCATGTCACTAATCTTGTGTTGACCAGGTGGCATAGGATATTTTTATTCTGGTATAATCTGGTTTTGACCTGTGGCATAGGGCATTTTCAGTTTGGTATATTGTTGGCGGCATTCAAGGGTATTGGTAGAGTAAAGAGGGGTCAGACTGCTAAAACCATCATGGGGTTTAGGTGCCTTACTTTTGATATGGGTAACTGGTGTTGGCAAGGCAGTTGTTAAATGTCATTTTGAAGTTCTTCAGGTTCTTCATGTCATTGGGCAAGTAAAAGGAATTGTTTGGGAAGGGTGATGTGCAATTGCTTTAATTTGGTGGTTGGGGTTGAGTATTCTTGCTCCAGTGGCAGGTGATGCTTTGTTAAGCATTAGGTAATTGCCAGGTGCTGGTAATGTCCTGGTAATTATTGTACACTAAATGATGTTTGGCCTTATCCCCTAAGGGTGGCTAGATGATGGAAGCTGGTGGTGAGGGGGAACAGCCTGGGCAGGCTGGTGGCAGAGAAGAGGGACAGGCTTGCCCTCTTCTGTTCCCCCTCTGGTGTCTGGTGGTGCATTTCAAGGAGTTTTTGTTGAATAGATAAGCAAGTGAAGGTAAGGATGCTGCTTATTTGGTTTGAAGCTAATTCAGTGAATGGTTTATGAAGCTTCATATGTAAAGTAAGTGAGCAAAGGTATGGATGCTGCTTACTGGCTCGGATGAGCAGTTACACTGTCCTGATTAATATTATAAGGATGTTTATAAATAAAGTAAGTGAGCAAAGGTAAGGACACTACTTAATGGACAGGATGAGCAGATATGCTGTCCTGGTTAACATTATAAGGATGTTTATAAGTAAAGTAAGTGAGCAAAGGTATGGGCACTGCTTACTGGGGCAGGATGAGCAGGTACATTGTCCTGATTAACATTGCAAAGATGTTTATGCTGTGTTTAGAATCGACTACACTATGTCCAGTTGTATTTAACAAATTTTGGCAATCAAAGCTATGTTATGGAAGTTTTAATAAAGGTCGTCAAATATCATTCGGTGTGTTGTGTTTATTGAAGGGGACCGGGACAACTGTAAATTAGATGATGTTATTTGATCTTTATCTGACTCCCAATTGCTCCAACATGAGTTAGACCATGTTAACAATTGTTGAAAGGATAATAGTCCTAAACTAAGCATAAAGATGTAGTGCAGTTCATTTTGTTAAGCAAAATATTTTCACTTTCTGTAGAGGTGATGCACCCCACCAATCAGACACTAATGTAAGGGATCCAGTCACTCTTTTTGATAATTCCTTACCATTTCTCTACAGTACTTTGGAAATCCATCTGTCTGGCTCATCTAATTTCCAAAGCATCTCTTCTAGATCAAAAAGTCTTAATTCATCTTTACTCATACCTCATCTGACCCATTATTGCATATAATGCATCTTTTGGCATGTATTTGTCTAAAACTATCACTTGAGAGACCTCAAAAACCCATAACTAACAACTTGGAGTTATGCTTGTTACATAGATTGACACTCCTCCACCTTTCATTCCTGTCTGTGTAGTTGATGGTATAAATGTTTGGAAGGCACTGAAGCCTTTTAATGCTAGAGTACTTCCTGTAGATTTAAATCATGTCAAGATAACAGCACGTGTATCTATATTCTCCAGACTGAGAAGAGCTTATAGGGTGTGGAGTTTCTTGTTTTGGCTCCTAGCATTTTGTTGTATATATGATTCAAAATCTAGAATTTTGAGAAATACTTTTCTGCTGCTAAAACTTTTTTATTGTACTGGATTTTCTTTTAAAAACTTCATGACTCAATATCTTTGTATATTAAGTTATCACACTAGCTAGTTTGTCTAAGGAACATTTCTATGCTTCAGCTTTACCTTTCTTCATACTATCCCACTTTTGCCATGAGGTTATGAAAATCTTCACCTGTTGTTGTCACTCATTTCACAGCCACATAAATTGAAAACATTTTTAAATCTGTGAACTAATGGTTTAACATGAAAGTATATTTTCTCACTAACTCCTGAACTTTAGAAAGACCAGTCTCTATATTTCTTCTTGATAGATATGCCTTTATCACTAATTTATCCTATTGTAAAATATATATACCAGTATCCAGTCTTCTATTGTTGTCATGCTAACATTTTCCTCACAACGTCTGTATGTCAGATTGATATATATCTTTCACTGTGTAAGTCAAGTTGCCAACTCTTGTGAACTATAACCTCCAGTTATTGATCTGATCATTTCATATCCCCCCATTATTTTTCTCAGGTAAATGTGTTCAGTCCCACTCTCTCTTGCTCTCTGCATTTGTGACCCATTGTGACACACTGTGTGATACTTTTTCTGCAGCTATAAATTTAGGCATCTTAACAGTGATTTGCTGGAGAAAAAACATTTGTTTAGAGATTATTTTACCTTGCTGGCCCTTAACAAATTCATCCACCACTATATGGAATTGTGCACGACCCATATGATGAAATGGAATCAAGATATGTCTTAACAAATGCAGGAGTATAGGAGATACCATAATTTAGTGACAGCAGATCTGACCAATACAGATGTGATAGCAAATGATAGAAAATTGTGACCTTTGTGGATCACATCTCTATATTTCTGTTTATAGTTTATTATACTTTATTCCTTACATTAAGCCATAGGTACATTGGAGAGTCTACTTATTGAGGTTATCATGCTAGATATCTTGTTTTCACCATACTACTTTCTTATTAGGACTGATTTTCTTATGTTGAACTTCAATTTTGATACATTCTTAAATTCTTTAAACTGTTTCTAGACTTCAGGAATTACTTTGTAAATATTTGTTGCTATCAGCATAGACACATTCACACACAATATGAACTGAACCTTGACAAACACTTTCAGCCAAATGTTGCATTGTTCTTATAGTGAGTTTCTATATCACTATAAGGAATTGCCCCAGTCAGAGGGAGTAGCCCTGTTTTTGTACCACTATTACTTTCTCCCACCTATTTAACCAGCTTGGGGCTCAACCCTGGACTTTAACAGATGTCATCCTCATGAAGTCCTAGGGCTAGAGTTAGGTATATAAGTCCAATAAGGGGGATAAAGGGATGTGAATCACAAATTCTGATGTGTGACATCACTTTGCCCAGCCCATACACTCATATAAGGGTAATACCAATGGTTTTGATAATATTCTAAAGGATTTGTGTAATAACAGTACTGGAGCACTAAAAATGCAGTCTCTGAGATCAAATTCCCTTAGCTCTCTGTACTGAGATCCCATTTAAGAGACTGCCTTCAGAGACTCCATTCAAAAGAATGTTCGCTCACGAATGTTCACTTTTGTATAGCTTAAAAAAATTTGCTCTTCTGAATTGTAACTAAATCTATATCTATATCTATAAATTCATATACATGCCAAATGTTCCTTCCTTTTGCTTGATAACAAGTATTCTCAGCATGTGGTTACATAATTACTTTTCTAGTCTTGCATCATTTTTTAATAACAGCCAGTGTATGGCTTTATTTTTAATATGCTGGTGCTTTGTTCCTAGCAGGAATAAGCTGTGGGAGATTTTAGTATTTTTTTAATAGTAGCACAAACTCTGATACAAAAATTGTTTTGACAGTCTCTTCTTTTAAATTTTCTGATTTACAGAGTAAAACACCTAACCTATAATGAAAAGTACCACACCAATTTCTACTCCCTACTCCAGTTTTACACTTAAAAAAATATTTAAAAATCACCAACTGTAAACTACTTGATGCCCTTGAACAAAATTTGTCAAAATGTTAGCAATGGTTTAATGTTCAAATGTAGCTATTTTGTGGTATGTACTGTGTCTTCTGTAAAAGAAAACTACAGCTTAATTTCACTGAAAGATACTTAATTAAGTTTGTTATACATGTTTCTTAAACCAGAAAGTTTCTATTGGAAAGCTCAACGTATGCCACTTGAGCATTGCTATCTTCCCTTCACAGATAAATTCCTTCAAATCTTTATTAATTGTTGCCCACAATGTTTGTTCTAGTTGATGAAAATTTGTCTGACCTATACATGAAACTAAAGGGGCTAAAGGGGCTAAAAACATTGCTTTTGTCCTGCTATCCATATCTATAAAAATGAACTTCCAGTTTTATCATTGTTTCTGTTATCATTTGTTTAGACTTTTTCCAGATATCCTTAGCAGCCATAAAACAAGTATTTTTTAATCCATACAGATAGTTCCAGTATAAGAAATATTGTATAGAATAAATGGAGAATTATTTCAGGTAGTCAGGAATTGGTGTCTGTTTTGGGCATAAGACTTAAATTTGTTTATAAAAAAGGGAGATGTTTTAAGTCCATGTTGGAAAATAATGGTGACAACAAAATTATACCACCCAGCAGTAAAATACCTTTCGGGACCTATAAATGCCATGGATGTAATGTTTGTAGATTCATTTATGAGGGTCTACATATTGATTTGTAACATCTACCATATACTATTAAGATTCATGGAAGGTATTGCTGCAATACTGTGCGGGTAATACATATTGCTTTGTGCTCTAGGTGTATTTGTTTTTATGTCAGGATGACTACAAGACTTTTTTTAAAAGGATTAGGGAACATTTATATGCTTTGAAAAGTAAAGATAAAAACAATGCACATTACAGGCATTCTATTACATGTATTAATTTTAAGAAATTTAATTTTGGGGTACTTGAATATGTTCCAGAGGATCTTAAAGAGGGTAATTACAAGAATCAAGCAGAAATGAGGGAGGTAGAATTGCAGCTCAGGTTAAGAGCGGATGTTTACCCAGGTATAAATTAAACTATTAATATTGAATGCTTTTTGAAAGAACGTAAATTTACTTCTTTAAGGTATTAATTGTTCCCAATTGTTTATAATTGTTTTATTGATTGATGAATTTCATTGATTTAAGTATGTATAAAAGATGTGAGGTGTTATTGATTTGTATTTCTGAAGAAGTTTATACAAAAACGGCAATTTAAAGGTATTATGCTAAGTTCCTGAATTCTGGCTTTGGTTTACTGCACCTCTTGACAATTTTTCTTGATATTAATAAGCCATTTATAATGAAAGCAAATGCTATTTGGTCTTGTGTAGAAGCCATGATACTCTAACAGAATCAACCAGTTTATTATAGCTGAAGAACATTTACTGAGACATAGAATGGCATGCTCAGAAGAAAGATAATTACAACAGTATGTAAGAAGTTCTATAACTATCTCTATAGTAAAAAGGTTCAGGTACAGACAGATCACAAGCCTTTCAAATGCCTGTTAAAAGAACATTTAAAAAGCCTGCCTCTGAGTGCAGATGATCTTACTCAAGCTACAAAAAGGGATATAAAAGTGATGTAGATAGCGGGCAAGAATCTACAGGTAACAGATTCATTAAGAAGAGCATTTTTACAAGGAATTCTAATAAATAGAAACAGTTCAAAAGATTATTTTTTGTAATAGAATAGTTACTAATGACAAAAAAGGAAATTCAGAGATGTACTAAAGCTGACTTGGAAATATGGCTACGAACAGAAGATTACAGTGATAGAGCAGAGTGTACATGTTCATCAATGAGGAAAGAAATTCAGATTTGCTTTTTCATTAGCGTTCACAGTTCATAAACATTATACTTCCTAATTAGTAGCAAAAGCAAATTCTTAGAATGTTACATTACTGACATATGGAAATAGCAAAATACAGAAAAGGAAGTGGTGTAACACATTACTTATGAATGCCAGTTTATATATAACAAGCAGTACAGAGTTGTATCATCTGCAATTCAAATGCTAACAAGATACGAGCATATCAATTCACAGTGTGTCTCTATGCATAATTTTGTTCTAAATTAGAGAAGACATGTATCTTATCTGTTCCTGTTATTATTCAAAGTTCTTTGAAATAATCATACTGAAAGATACAGGTGAATTGAACATCATATCATACATGAAAGGATGCCTTTTATTGTCAACAGACAGTGGACCAAAATATATAAGCAAATAATTCAAAAGATTTGTGCATAAATATAATTTATGCATATAATGTACTTTATGCACTCAAGGGAATATATATATCCAAATATCACTAGTCTTGTATGTAAAGCCATGGAAAGAATTATCATGGAGATAATCAGTAGAGATATAGTAAACCTCCAGACACTGGACCCAACCCAGTTTGGTTTCATAAAGGGCAGATCATGCCTACTCAACCTGGTGGACTTCTTTGAGAAGGTCACCAAAGCAATGGATGAGGGTAAAATCATTCACACTGCCTACCTTGACCTGGCCAAAGCATTTGACACAATACCCCACTCGGGTATTGTTGACAAACTCAAGAGGTTAGGTACAAACCTGTATGTCACCCAGTGGATAGCCAAATGGCTCACAGACAGGACCCAGGAAGTTAGAATTGGGAAGATCACCTCTACAAACAGGCCAGTCACAAGTGCAGTCTCTTGGGATTCAGTCCTTGGACCACTCCTTTTTGGCATTTACTTCTCAGAAGTCAAGGCCAATGTCAGTGGTCTCTGGCTGAGTAAATTTGCAGATGATTGCAAATTAGGAGCTGTCGTTGAATCTCACACTGACACAAATGTTCTCCAGGTGGGGCTGACACAGACAAACAACTATTGTCAGAGTCATGGACTAAAATGAAATGCCAAGAAATGCATAATATTATTCTTTGTGAAGTCATCCATCCCTGGCAACTACCATACTGACAACACACTCCTTAGAGTTGATCCAGTAGTCAGGGACTTAGGTACACACATAGATAGTAATCTAGCCTTTGATCATCATGTGTCTACAGTAGTGAGGAAATTATTCTATGTTGTGCAACTTATAGACAAAGGTTGGGCATCTAAGTCCAAGGAAGCCATTGTTCCACTGTATTCGGCATTCATCAAACCTATCAGTGAGTACAATGTCCCCTTGGCATATCCAACCACTGGAATGTCCACAGAGGTTCCTCACTAAAAGACTATAAGGCATAAGTAATATGTCCTATGTGTTCTATGTATTCTGTCTCCTACAGGCTTTTGAGGGGAGATCTATGCCTGGCATACAAGGCATTGTCATACACAACTCTGATGGACCTCCTGTATATCCACCACAAAACCAACAGTACCAGAATTACCCATTCTAAAGGCTTAAACCTTGCCTGTGATATAAATAGGACCTGCTGGAGAGATAGATATATATCCCAGAGACTATCTCGTCTATGGAATAGGCTCCCTATCCATGTGAAGCAGAGTTACTCCCTAATCCAATTCAAGTGCAACTTGGACAATTGGATGGGAAACCAGAAATTCATCCCTGGTGTGGCACCTATGTCTCTGATGCAAACAGGTAACCTGCGAATGGTTCATTTCCCAAGACCATACTTACACTTATCAAGGGTATCAGAACTTGTCAGAAATTTGGGATGCATGGTGAGGCTTGAAAAGGCCCTTGTGGTTGTTAGCCTTGTAAACACCTATGAACCTATGAACAAATAGTGAAGAATGTAAATGACAGAGAGTTGTAGAATAAACAGTGACAATTGTCATTTCTTAGTTTAGCAATTTATGAGTATTGCATTGGTATGACTCAGTCTCTCACAAGTTCAACTCTTGAAATTAAAAAGGATGAAAAGTAGTTTATCTACTCCAGCTATATCGCTTGATGCCAAAAAATGTCAACATAAAGTGAGGGAGTGATGGAAAGAAGCTACAATGGACAGAACTATTGCCAGAATAGAAAATGCAAAAGGAAACCAGGTAACAAGAATACAAAAGGAAGTGAGGGAAGCTGTAAGACACTCAAAAGACAGTAAGACAGGTAACCAAGTCACTCCCACATAAAATTTTATAAGAAGGGTATCGTAAAGGTTAAAGAGTTACTGGATAGATTTTTTAACCAGATACACACTAGAGACAGCTAAGGCAGGGCTAGCCACCCAGAATTGTGAACATTGGCCCTAAATGATTGTGACTGTCGAAGTGACACTGCAAACCCATGTGCAAAAAAATGGGAAAAAGGGTTGTGGATGAATGGATGGATGAATACTGACTAGATGCAAGCTGTCTGAATTTAGGTATGAGGACAAAGTGATTATGTTTTATTAGGGAAATGGGGATGGATGATTAAAAAATTTACTGTCCAGTTTCCTTGTGTAATGCAGATGTAAAAATATTTGTTCAAATTTTGATGAAAAGATTTGAAAAATGTTTGCCAGTTATGACTGGAGAAGTAGTGACTGGGTTACTAAAGAATAAATTATCATTACCTCTTTTCAGAGGTTTAACAAATTTTGCTGTATGAGCCATGCTTCAGGGGAAGCAGGATTATCATGTATGGAAATTCAAATGTGTTTTATAGTATGAGTTGGGAATTTTTAGTCAAACTATTAGCATACGTTCTAGTAAATAATAGGCGGCTGAGTGGCATGAAAGCCTTGTACAGAAAACAATGGGTTAGAATACTGACTTGTAAATAAAGGGAGATCAGAATTGGTGGTGCTGCAGTCAGGGGTGCATGCTCTGAGTTTGTTCTTGGTGGACCCAAAAGTTTAATGCAGAGGGAAGACGATAGGTGTGTGTGAATTTCAAGGGATAGGGAGTATGCACTCTCTTACAGATAATTGATTGATCTTGTTACATAAGGTGGATAACCTGTTAATAGTAATACTACAGATTGTTAGTAGATATGGGGAGGGATGGGGTTGAAACTTCATTCAAAAAAGTCTGCGTGTATGTATCTAGCTGTGTATACATGTATATATATATATATATATATATATATATATATATATATATATAGATATATATAGATATAGATATAGATATATATATATATATATATATATATATATATATATATATATATATATATATATGTGTGTGTGTGTGTGCAGAGGTAGGGGATGCTACTATATAGATATATACAGTGCTCAGGAAATGTGGTTGATACTGATTGGGACCTTGTCAGGTCAAGGATGTTTTGTACTTCAGGAAGATGTTGTCACTATGTCACTATTTTGTAAATGGGGAGACCAGTACTCTGAGTTTAGGAGATAGTATGATCATTAATTGAATAAGAAAATAATCTGTCAGTTTGATTGTTAAAGGAAGGATACTCACTGACTGACAGCCTTGCAGAAGAGTTTTTGATTTGTGTTTATAGCACTCTTTTTGCAGAGATAAGAGATTTTAACTACTTTTTCTAACCTCTATTAGTATCTAGCAGTTGTTTTGCAATTACCTGGGCTGTTCAGCTACTTACTTTCTGCCAGGTTTTGTTCATGGTATTTTTTTTGCTAATAAATGATTGAGGTTAGCCAGATATAAGGATTCCCTTTTAGCCTATATAGCCAGAGGGGAAATAGCTTGATATGAACTGGATCTATGACTGAGAGAAGTCAAGATTTCCTACAATAGGATTTAGTGAATAGTGGTGGCCAGCCAATAGCATCTAACTTTGATATCAACAGGGTTTCTAATCAAACTCCTCCTTGATTCACAAAAATATTAAGTGTCATAATATTTCATGTTGGCTGCAGTGGTACAGCCGTTAGCATTGTTACCTCACAGCATGAAGTTTTCGGGTTTGATTCTCAGCATGTCCTCTTTGTGGTTGATTGAGTCTTAAAGGACATGCAGGTAGGTTTGTGTGCCTCCTATGAAGGTTGGTCACTGGGCTGGCAAATAAATACTGTAAAAACTCTACTGCCAATAATTCTGCGGACTGGTGATTCGCTGTGAGGTTCCCTAATGGGAGAAGCCAAAGGGCATTGCTTGCATAGTATCCCATTCTCTAAGAATAACAACACTGAACATTCTCCTCCCCAATCAATAGCCACAAATAATCCATAGCCTTATTACTTTAAAAGTTTCACATTTTTTGACAAGTTGAAAAGTTATAGTTATACTTTTTGTCACAAAAGGATGTCTCACAAGAATCTAGATCATGTATTAAGTTCCAAATTAAATAAAGCAAAGCAGTTTTTGTTTCATTTGGGCCTATAGTATTTCCTTCTTTTCTCATCATGTACATTTTTACAGGAGTCTCTGTCACTATTAAAAAAAGGTTGTTTTACTTCTAACATATTTCATTAGTTACCTACATTTTCCATTTTATTTAATGTTCCAGTTTTCTATAAAATGCTGCTGGTCTAATACGTCTGTAACAGAATATCTGACTTGCAATGCCTATGACTGTCACTAACTGTAATGTTAGAACTCTACAAACTACCAATGGGTAAATATGTCAATAGACATAGATGGCAAAAGCTTACAAAGTTCTTTAAAAATACACACATTTGTACTGAGGTTTGTTTTACTTCAATGACTCACAAGTTTTCCCTACAGTTGGTCAAGTGTAATCTGGATGAGGGTGCAACTCATCTATTAGAGTTGATTGATTTCTGATTGGAAATGAATAGGTTCCTAGGTAATTAGTAGGCTAATGGGGGTGGGGGGTTAATACTAGTCATCTTCTCAAATGTATCTGACAAATTTTGATACCCTAGGGTTATTTTAAGGGGTATGTACGAGCTTACGCATGGGTGGTCAATCTTTTACATGCAGCTTCTGTCTGCTAGAGACATAAGTGCCTAACCGGGGGGTAAATTTCCCATTATCCATCCAGTGATACAAGTTAAGCATGCATAAGGGTCAGGGAAGAGGTAAATTTCCCATTATCCATCCAGTGATACAAGTTAAGCATGCATAAGGGTCAGGGAAGAGGTAAATTTCCCATTATCCATCCAGTGATACAAGTTAAGCATGCATTAGGGTCAGGGAAGAAGTTTACATCATATGGGTGAGAAGCCTCTTCAAAGAGGGGGATAGTCTCCGAGATAGAGTCCTGCCCCTCCAGCATGTCCTTTTGATGTTGCAGATGACAGTTAGGGTCCTAGATCAGGTAATTCTGATGCTGTTTGTTTTGTGGATGTGCAACAGGTCCATCAGAGTGGGATCAGAGGATGGTTTGTAGGCCAGTAATAGCAGTCTGTGTGAGATGAAGTACAAGGTTTGGACATTGTGACGGTCTGTGTAGGATATGTTGTTTACGCCCTGTATTTATTTTGTGAGTAACCTCTGTCAATGCTCCAGTTGTTGCATATGCCTGGTGAGGTATATAATGAAGGGGGACATTGTACTCCAATGGCTGGTCTGATAAGGACCAAGTACAGCAGAACAATGACATCCTTGGACTAAGATGTCAAATCCATGTTAATAAGTTGAACAATATAGAAAGTTCTCCTTACATCCATATATACATGACAGGTAAAGGCCAGGTTCCTAAATCCCTGACCAGTGGGTCTACTTTTAGTGGTGCATTGTCAGTGTTGTAGTTTCCAGGTGTAGCCATCTTCACAAAGGATACTATTATGCATTTCTTGGCACAGAGTTTTAAAACATGGTTCTGGCATCAATTATTAGTCTGTGTCAGGCCTTCTTGGAGGGTAGTCGTAACTTTGGGTGATTCTCTGATTGCAACTAATTTGTAACCATCTGCAAACCTTGGTCTGTCACTTGTCTACCTCCCAGCTGTACAGATTTTCGCAGAATGTCCAGATTTTTGCTTTATATTTTTGGTCCATTTTTCATAAAATTGTGGCTTTCTGGCACATTAGTGGCAAATCATAAAAGATTGAAGTTAGAAAATAATGACAGACATTTGAGTTTTAGACTTTAGACCCTTCAGAAAATTCATACTAATGCAAAACCTGTTATTCTAATAACTTTCTAAGTTTTTAAGAGCAATATTTAAAAATTGTCCCTATTTGTACAACTTTTTTCATGGTTTTGTCCAGATTTCTTATTCTAAGAGGTTGAGGGGTATGACTCTTTGAGAGAAAATATTTGGACAGACAAAGAAATGCTGCAAAAAATGTATATTTTTGGAGAAAGAAATCCTCTAAATATCATAGAAAACATTGGTACTATATCTAACCCACCTTAATGCAATATAAAACAAGAGAGGTAACTAAATATATACAATAGTTGTGGTACATTATTTTCTTAATAAAGTGAAAGCAAGTTATTGATATTGCTTTATCTTATAGTTTCTCCTGCAAAGCATCATGTTCAAGTAGAAATATCATAATGTAGTCATCTGAAAAGAAGAAAAAACTCACTTGTGCTGATGATAATACAAGTTATATGTTCTAAGTTTATTTTTATTATGTTTTTGTTCAGCTCAATGCATATTTTGCCGTGATAAGCTGCCACTTAAACATAAAGAACATACATAAGTAAAATAAAAAAGAAAGAGCTGCATTCCTACATTTCTGTAAGTAAACTGTTGTGGTAAAAGGCATGGATAATATATGGCATCATTAATGGTTACTGCACCAGTATTTTAAAATGTAAAATATTGTAGCTTTTGTGATAATTTTAAGCATTGTAAACTGCTTTGTGGTCTCTATTCTTCTAAGGTTGACTTTCTGTCATTGTTAAGCATTTAAATAAGCATTCATGCATTTGAAATCAATACTGGCAGAAGACAAAGGCAGGTTGCCACATAAAGTAGTAATTTATATGCAAATAAATCCCAGACAGTTGTGTGTTGTGCACATTTCATTATGTGGAAGTACATTTAACACCTCTGCTGCTTGCTTTTCTTACCTCATTAATGCCACTCCCGCAGGCTTATCATAATAACAGGCCCTTGATGTCTGGTTGGCAGGAATCAGTTGACTAGATAATTGTCTGTTAATAAAATTCTGCAGCAAAAATTTGTAATCCTATTGTTATTACTGCTTACTTTACTGCAAATGCTTACATATAATATTCATAAAATATCTGCAACCTAAACATAAGCAAAATTCCTTTGGAATTATGCTAAGTTTAATGTGTCTGTAGTGTATGGTACTTTCAGTTTTCAAACTTATGCACACTTCTGTAAGCAGTTATTGTCTATGTTTTATTCTGGAAACTATCATGCTATTGCTGTACCTTGCCAAAAATTCAAGTATTTTTTTCAAGACTTCATTCTGTGATACAGGATTTAGGGCTCATTCCTTAGGAATCCACTTGCAAGAGTTTGGTAACAACTCTAGACATGAACTGCTATATGTCTGTAATGGCAGCTATTTCAAATTGTTTCTTTACCAGAATTATAAACATTTATCTAGGAGCTTATATTATGCTTGCAAAAAGTATTGTTACTTTGTACTGCTGAAATGAATGGTGTTTTTTTTCACATTTCTTGTGAATGGCTGTGGTTGAAAAGACTATCTGACAAATGGAGAGATGGTACTCGCATTTTTGGTGGTCCCCAGCTTCTTCCCATCATCATGCTTGCTAAAAGACAGGGCAGAGGTGTCATGCAACTAGATAGTTTTCTTACCTACCCTCCCAGCATGGCTAGAATGGAGAGTTTAGGTGTATCCCCTACCTGCAGAACAACAAGCCATGCCTCCACCCCAGTAGTAGCTCATGTCATGCTGAGCAACTCAGACTTTTTTCAAGCATTATGAACTTGTCAGGCTGGGTGGAATAGGAGGAGTAGGAGGAGTAGCTCAAGTATGCACTTTTACCAAGGGAACCTTCTTTCCTTCTCCTGCCCACTCAGTGTGGCCTTTATTAGCTTCTGAGCTACAGCCTCAACCAGAATTCATTGAAGGACCACCTGGCAACCCTGCTCCCCTGGGAGAAACATAACTATCCTTCCCTCCTTCCTATCAAGTGCCTGAGCCACTAATCAAATGTGAGATACCTGGGGCATCTTCAGGGCCACTGGTGACACTAGCATTTCTCAAATTTTATTTGAGTGACATATTTGTAACCAAGTGTTTCTATTCCACAAACTTATTTATTTATTTTCAGTATGTTAGCTGTTCAACATGGCCTGGTGTATTGACTCTTCAATCCCCACTCAGGCAATATAATAATTAAAAATACAAAATGCAAATTGCAGCTAGTGTTAAGCAGTATCTGACCAGCTAAGGCATAATTAATATAACTAACTATGTAAGCTTGACAGTTATAGGGAAAAATATAGATTAGGGTTCTTCCTGTCAAAATACAACAAAACATGAAGCAATAACTGTATAAGAATCATGAAAAGTGCTAGATTAGTATTTTACTGACCATCATGAAAGCAATGACACTTAATCTCATTCAAGTGACCCCTTAAGGCCACTTTGAAAGTATGAAAATCACCACAACACTACAACAGCCCTCATTTCCTTCATAAAGTCTATCGCCCAGGAGAGAGACAATAACAAGCTAGTCTCCTGCCTCTTTCTTGATCTCTCCAAAGCTTATGATACCATCTCTCACTGTATTCTTATTTCTAAACTCTCTCTACTCAATCTTTCTTCTCCTACCATCTCTTTCTTTCAAAGCTACCTCTGCAATAGACAGCAAGCTGTTAAATGGCTTTCCTCTCTCTCTCCCTTTCTCCCTGTTAAGATGGATGTCCCTCAAGGATCAATACTTGGTCCCTTACTTTTCAATATTTTCATAAATCATCTCTACACCTCCTGCCCACAATGATCACTAATACAGTACGCAGATTACTCCACAGTCATCACCACCTCAGATACCCTCCCCAAACTACATACTCTTACACAACAATCTTTCAGCCTGATCAAAACATGGCTCTCAAATAACCAACTAATACTCAAACCCCAAAAGACTAAACTTTTTCTTTTCCTCCCGAAATTGTTGTCTCAGCACAAATCTACATTCACCATTACATCCTTAAACAACAGCTATCATCATGGCTAAAAATCATACCAAGCTTTTGGGTGCCATTATATATAACCAGCTAAAGTTTGACCTACACGTATACCACTGTATCAAGAAAATCCATCACAAAATGGGTCTACTGTACAGAAACAAAAAGTTCATTATTGTTGAATCAAGACAGACATTTGCCCATGCTTACCTCCTCCCTAACCTTCTCTACAGTTCTCAAATGCTTACTAACTTACAATATATTCCCCTCTCTAAGCTTAAATCTATTTACAATAAAGTAGCAAGATTTGCAGCTAACAACCCTCAGAAGTCTCATCACTGTCTTGTTCTTAAGTCCTTATACTGGTTAGAATCCCCTGACCATCTTCTGCTTTCACAACTTACCTTTATTAATTCCTGCCCTAGCATTTCCTCTTTACTCTCCCTGTACACCCACCTTCTACTCTTCGAAGTTCTGACCAGTATTACTTAGAAATCTGCAAACTCAAGAACTCTTTTGGTCAAAAATTGCATAGTTATTTCCCTGCTGTCTCCTGGAACAAACTTCCCCTGTCACTTTGACAAGTAAACCAGTCACACTTCTTCAAAAAAGCATTAAAAGATTGCCTTAACACTTCCTGGACATGTCATTGTAATTATTCTACATGAACCCTCGTCTCCTTTTCTTCCTCCTTCCATCCCTTTATCTTACTCCTTCTGTCACTCTTTTCTTTACCTGTGTTTACTAATTCTCTTTCATTCCTTTATATTTGCTTCTACTTAGCCCATTTCTTCTATTTCTCTGGAACCAATTAGTATACCAATAAAATTAATGTTTGATTGCTGTGTGCAATCCTTATTTCTGCAAATCTACATATAGTTTTAACACCTTCTATTTTAATGTGCTACAAGTTAGCGTGAGCTGTTTGCTATTTTGTGTCATATATATATATTTTTGAACTGTTCATTATTTGTGTCATATATTTTTGCCTGTATACTGTGCTTGTTAATTTGTGTTCCATATCTTACTTCTTCTTCATCTTCTTCTTCTTCTTCTTCTTCTTCTTCTTCTTCTTCTTCTTCTTCTTCTTCTTCTTCTTCTTCTTCTTCTTCTTCTTCAGTTAGGGGTTGCCACAGCAGATCAAATGTTTCCATTTCTTCCTGTCCTCTGCATCTTGCTCTGTCACACCAACTACCTGCATGTCCTCTCTCACCACATCCATAAACCTTATCTTAGGCCTTCCTCTTTTCCTGTTACCTGGCAGCTTCATCCTTAGCATTTTTTCCCAATATACTCTGCATCCCTCCTCAGCACATGTCCAAACCAATGTAATCTTGCCTCTCTGGCTTTGTCTCCAAACCTTCCAACCTGACCCTCTAATATACTTATTCTTAATCCTGTCCATCTTTGCATACTCAGTGCAAATCTTAACATATTCAACTCTGCCATGTCAAGCTCTGACTCCTGCCTTTTTGTCAATGCCACTGTCTCCAACCCATATAACATAGCTGGTCTCACTACCCTCTTGTAGACCTTCCCTTTCACTCTTACTGGTACTTGTCTGTCACAAATCACTCCTGACACTCTTCTCCACCCACTCCATCCTGCTTGTACTCTCTTCTTCACCTCTCTTTCACGCTCACCATTACTCTGAACTGTTGATCCCAAGTACTTAAACCCATCCACCTCCACCATCTCTACTCCCTGCATCCTCACCATTCCTCTATACTCCCTCTCATTCACACACATATATTCTGTCTTAGTCCTTCTGACCTTCATTCCTCTTCTCTCTAGAGCATATCTCCACCTCTCCAGGGTCTCCTCCACCTCACGGGGACTCTTGTCTGATCTCGTCTGTCAACCTGTCCATCACCATTGAAAATAAGAAAGGGCTCAGAGCTGATCCTTGATGTAATCCGACCTCCTCCTTAAATGCATCCGTCACTCCCACCTCAGACTTCACCACTGTCACACTACCCTCGTACATATCCTGTACCACTCTTACATACTTCTCTGACACTCCCGACTTCCTCATACAATACCACAACTCCTCTCTAGGCACCCTGTCATATGCTTTCTCTAAATCCACAAAGACACAATGCAACTCATTCTGACCTTCTCTGTACTTCTCCATCAACACTCTCAGAGCAAACATCACATATGTAGTGCTCTTTCCTGGCATGAAACCATACTGCTGATCACTAATAATCACCTCCCTTCCTAACCTAACTTCCACTACTCTTTCCCATAACTTCATGCTGTGACTGATCAGTTTAATCCCTCTGTAGTTACTACAGCTCTGCACATCACCCTTATTCTTAAACATCGGTACCAAAACACTTTTTCTCCATTCCTCAGGTATCCTCTCACTTTCCAAGATTTCATTAAACAATCTAGTTAAAAACTCCACTGCCATTTAACCTAAACACCTCCATGCTTCTGCAGGTATGTCATCTGGACCAACAGCCTTTCCATTCTTCATCCTCTTCATAGCTATCCTTACTTCCTCCTTGCTAATTCACTGCACTTCATGATTCACTATCCACACATCATCCAACCTTCTCTCCCTCTCATTCTCTTCATTCATCAACCCCTCAAAGTACTCTTTCCATCTGCTCAACACACTCTCCTCACTTGTGAGTACGTTTCCCTCATTATCCTTTATTACCCTTAGCTGCTGCACATCTTTATTAGCTCGGTCCCTCTGTCTAGCCAATTGGTACAGGTCCTTTTCTTCCTCATTAGTGTCCAACCTTTTATACGACTCTTCATATGCCTTATCCTTAGCCTTCGCTACCTCTCTCTTTGCCATGCACCTCATCTCCTTATACTCTTGTCTACTTTCTTCATCTCTTTGGCAATCCCACCTCTTCTTCGCCAACCTCTTTCTCTGTATACTCTCCTGTACTTCTTCATTCCACCACCAGGTCTCCTTTTCCTCCTTCCTCTTTCCAGATGTCACACCAAGCACCTTTCTAACCATCTCTCTTATTAGCTCTGCTGTAGTTATCCAGCTATTTGGTAACTCTTCACTGCCACCCAGTGCCTGTCTTAACTCTTCCCTGAACATCACCTCACAATTACCCTTTTTCAATTTCCACCATTTGATCCCTGGTGCTGCCCTCACACTCATCCTCCTCTTCTTGATCACCAATGTCATCCTACAAACCACCATCCTATGCTGCCTAACTACACTTTCCCCTGCCACCACTTTACAGTCTCCAATCTCCTTCAGACTGGCCCTTCTACATAAGATATAATCCACCTGTGTGCATCTTCCTCCACTCTTGTATGTCACCCTATGCTCCTCTCTCTTGTTAAAATACGTATTCATCACAGCCATGTCCATCCTTTTCGCAAAATCCACTACCATCTGACCTTCTGCATTCCTTTGCTTAACATCATACCTACCCATCACTTCCTCATCCCCTCTGTTCCCTTCACCAACATGCCCATTGAAATCTGCTCCAATCACCAGTCTCTCACCCTTGGGTACAGTCATCACCACTTCATCCAACTCACTCCAAAATTTTTCTTTCTCATCCATTGCACACCCAAGTTGTGGTGCATATGCACTAACAACATTCATCATTACATCATCAATTTCCAGCTTCATAAACATCACTCTATCTGACACTCTTTTCACCTCCAAAACACTCTTAGCATACTGTTCCTTCAGGATAATGCCTACACCATTTCTCCTACCATCCACACCATGATAAAACAATTTGAAACCGCCTCCAATACACCTAGCTTTGCTCCCCTTCCATCTGGTCTCTTGCACACACAATATACCAACCATTATTCGGTCCATCATATCAGCTAGCTCTCTCCCTGCCAACATTTAAAGTTCCGACCCTCACTATCACAGTCCTAGCATTTACCTGCCTTCGGGCATGCCTTCCCCCTCTTCTCCTCCTTCGGCCAACAGTAGTCCAATTTCCACCAGCACCCTGTTGGCCAACAGTACTGGTGCCCAGCCCTGGGGTTCCACAAGCCAGTGCATTTCTTTGTGCCAGTCTCAAGCCCAGATAAATGGGGAGGGTTGCATCAGGAAGGGCATTCAGCATAAAATTTTGCCAAATCATAGATGCAGACAACATATCTTACTGATTTAATTAATTGTTTATTTATGTGGAGCTTTTCTCCTCAGGCCTCTGCTGAAAAAGGGCTCTGGCTCAGTCAGGCTATCCCTGTTAACAAATGTCAAATAAAATAAAATGAAATAAAAATAAATAAAATTGTTTCCATGATAATGTGGAAGGTTATTCGATAATATTTCCCCAGTTCTGGAGAAGGCTCAGTTTTCTTTCGTTCATTTAGACCTCAGTTGAACAAGAGTGAGGGAATAATCTTAAGTGTTTGTTAATATATGGCTTTATTCTATAGTATGTAGTAGCCCTTTTACAGGAGGGCAGTTACAATACTGGAGTATTGTAAACTATACTGAGTATACCTCAGTATATTTTATGTTTGCATGTTAGTGCAAGAAATCAGTTGATAAATTTAGTATGACTCTTAAAAGGGTATCTGTATGTCGACTGCTCATTTACCAAAAAGAATGAATGTAAACTACAAGATAGTGTAAAATAAAAAAATATATATAACTAAACCATTCTGATGAAATCATCTGTATTATAGGGAGGAACATGCTCAATAAAAAAAAAAAATCTTTTGGTCTTACACTCTAGTTGCTTCAATGGCAGTTTGAATATTATTATTATTATTGACTGTTCATTTAGCTTTGATAATATTACATATAACATGCTATTTACTTTTGGTAAGTTGATTCAAATAATTTGAATTTTTCTTGCAGCAATTAGTTTATCTCTTTTATATTAAAGCTAAAAGGGTGACAAATGTAAAAAATCTAGCAGTGCAATCCAGCCAAATGAATAGCACTTTTCTTTTATGAAGATATGGTTATTTGGGAAGTCCAAGCCTCCTGATATATTTTTCTGGCATATTTTATTCAATTAATGAGTATAATTTTCTTCTGTGTTTCATACTGAATGTCCTCCCATAATTTCATACAGTATTTTTCTTTCTTCTCTTTCTTACATTGCTACAATTCTTTTTAACAGTCAAAAAAATCTATATTCTGCCTTCAATTTGTAAAAGAAAAACAGATAAAATAAATATGCTTGACACCCAAAGAAATAGCAACATATTTTAATACCTTTATTAAATTATCACTAAAGGCATATGCAAACATACATTAATATAAAAGAAAACGTTTCCTCTTACATACATTATACATTGCATATGTTCTTTTTTATAACTATCCTTGGTCCAACATTACATAAATTGCTGAATTCCTGCCTTCACTTAAACCTCCATACTCCTCCACAACATTATTCTGCATGCATTTTCCCACAATTTCCTTTTATTTCTTTGCAATTTTTGTCTTTCTTTTACTAAAAATTCCTCTTCCAGTTCTTTAATCGCTATTATAATATTCAGTACTTCAAATGCAGTTGGTTTAGACTTTGATTTCCATTTTCTAGTAATCACATTTTTTGGAAGCCACAAGAATTAAACTTAACAAGGCCTTACTATATATAGGCAATTCCGATCCCATGTCACATCTCAAAAGAATCATTTTCATTTGCTCAGTCAGTATTTCTGACGGTGTACTCTATAGGGAATTTGTAAAATCTACCAACTCATTACAATCACTAAACATAAATTCCCAGCTACCTCTATCTTTCCCATCTTACCACTGACATTTGCCATCTACTCGAGCAAAATTTCTTTGTGGTCTACTTGGGGTATAAAAATATCTATGCAAACACTTCCAGACTCTGTTGTATATTTGGGAGCCATACATATATCCTCCCATTGTTATGTGTAAATTGCTTATCCAGTCTCTCTTCCCAATCTTTTCTAACCTCCTGTGATTGATTCTTATAGTTATCATGCAATATTTTATATGCTGTACTAAATATCCCTTTTTAGCAGCAATTTCTTTTCAAGATTCAGCTAAAACCTTTACCAGAGTAGGTTTTTCACTTAGGTTCCCCTAAACATTTCTCTTTTACTATACACTTATATGAATCCCTGGTAGGGAAAGCAATTCCCAGATTGTAGACTCATATTTTGTTTAGACTCTCCTCAACTATCCTTAGTTGCCATAACAGAAGCCTCTTTAATCCATACACCTAAATACTTCATCTTATAATGTCCCTGTAAATATGGGTATTACTGAACCGGTTCTTGTGTGGGTACATAATTTATGGCTATAGCCTTTGTTTTAACTTCATTAATTTTATATCACAAAAAGACTCAAAGGCCAGCATAGTTTTGAAGGTATAGCCTTACCTTTTACTATAAGCACTGCTTCATGTTGTTATTGTTTTATTTTTGACTATTGTGTTTTGATTATTTATCCTTTATTATCTTACTATGTTTTGTTGTTAAATCACACATGAAGTAATTTAGAAATATTTACATTTAAAATGTTTCTGCCCACCCAGACCAGTCTAATTTAACTTCAGTCATTCTACCCCAGTAAAATCATTTAGCCTGTAAAGAGTCTCTAATATTTTCAGGAAAAGCATTAGCAACTTTCCCCGAGGCATATTTAAAATACACATCTGACAGTTGAAAGGTATGACTGGGAGGCTTAATAGAACTGACATCATAGCATTAGGTTTTATCACAACAGCAGGTCCCACTAAAATACTTTTTAGTGAGGACTTAAAGGAATTTTTGATTGGGTCACACTTAGCAGTGAACAGAAATTTATTCCAGAATTAACCAACAATAATAAGAAATCTGACTTAATATACTTGATTATGAAAACTAAATGAACTACTGAAACCCTAAGGTTCCATGCTGTCTGATTCCAGGTGATAGAATGTGATACTGTGATCGGCAGGGATCATTCACATAATTATTCATATTTCTGTATATATCTCTGCATTGTGTACTTGAATGGATTGTGATGCAGTATTTCACATGCCCAGTCACCAGAGAGAACATGAAGGGCTCCTCAGAAGAGTTGGGTACCTGGTATCACAAACATATTGATAGCTATTCCAATTTCTTCATTTATAAGATGTGCATATTAGAACAATTACAATATGTCTGTACATTCTTTGTCTTTCAGCTTATCCTGGTTAAGGGTCACCACAGTGGATCAGCAGTCCACAGATTGAATGACAGTGGTATGTACGGTGCTGAGTTGCCAGCCCAGTGCGCAACCTTCAAAGAAGGCACATGCCCACACCCATACACACACCCACCTGCATGCCTTTAAAACTCACTCAACCAGAGGGAGGACATTCAGACTCCACACAGAAGGCACACTAGCCAAGAATCGAACCAGAGAGCATCTTGCTGTGAAGCAACAACACTAACCACTGTGCCCATGCAGCCTTATAGTATATCTGTACATAATTCTGACATATTGTACTTGGATGGATTGTGACTCAATATTTCACATGCCCAGTAATGAGAGATGTCATGAATGGCTCCCCAGAAGTGTAGGGTACTTAGTAACACAAAAGTGATGATTTTTGTCCTAGAAATACTGAATGTATGGCATACGGCAATAATTATACTAATAATGCAAACTATAAAGTGAATACATAATGCTGCAAACATTGTCACCGACAGTAGCTGTCTGCATACTACCATTCAGCAGACATCCATACTTTTTCAGTAATAAAATATGCATATTAGCAAAAGTATCATATGTCTATACATATCACTGGTATACTGCACCTTGGCAGATTCTGAATCAGTATTTCACATGGGGAGTCACCAGAGATGTCATGAATGACTCACCAGATGATTGGGGTACTTGGAAAAACAAAAAAAACATAACTTTTTTTCTGGAAATCTTATAATTGCATGATGTGTTCATAATTACATTAGTTAACATCAGCTAGAGGGTATTTATATGTGACTCCATGGTATCAACTGTAAGTTTTTTTATTCGCCATCATTGATCAGATTTCTATCACACCACTTGGAGGGAACTGGAAAATGGAGTTAGCAGCAAGTGAGAGTAGATGGCAGATTCTGACAGATTCCACCAGAAAACCAGGACTTAATGACTTCATTAGCATCAAACCATTCTTAGCCTTATTATAAATGATTTAGTTAGCAAGCTACATAAGTGTCACACCACCAGTAGTGGGGACTTTGAACAATAGTGCAGTATGGTATCTAGTTCTTCTTTTTTTCTTCTTTCCAACTGTTTCAGATATGATGGTACCACTCTGTCCTAATTTTCTATATGATATAGAAATGTATAGTGCGATATTGGGGAATATTGTTTTAGTAGATATCAATTCCTTACATTATTGTACATAAGCATTTATAGTTTCATAGTTAACTTATTTAATGCATTTGTCAAACAGACTTATGGCAATGTAAATATGCATATGTTAAACATATACGAACTAATACATCTGGTTTTGATATGATTTATACCAGTAGTATAAATATATGGGATTCAATTTTATACTATTGTATATAATATCAAAAAATTTATTATACGTATAGTGTCTATATATTAAGTAAAGTTTAGGGTATAATTTAATGTATTAGTAGTTTATCAATGTCTATATTTATGTATAGTAGTGGGTAAACAGTGGTTGCCTACATGTTTTATAGTGGTTAGTATGTTTTTAAAGTTTTTGGCGGCAACAAGAATAATTATTTAATTAAGTTCAAAATGGTAGAGTATATAATTAGCAAACTTTGTGTAGGAAGTTGTTCTGATGAAGACTGTATATCACAGTTGAAAGCGCTTAACTTTTCTACTTGTATCCTGTGGAGTTCTTACATTAAATACTTTTTATCCTATGTACGAACAGTGATTCTTCAGCGCCAGTCTCCAAATATTTGTCAACTGTAAGTATACACAATGCCTAAAATCATTGCACTGATAGTTGGTATCTAACCAGCACTACATGACAGCTATTTACATTTATTTGTTCATTATGAGTACTTTGCATATCTAAATATTAAATTATGCAAATATCTCAAAAATGGAATGCCAGCTACAAGTTTAATTTACAGCCAAATAAAAATCTCATCCCTCTTACACAATACACAGTGATAGTTGAAGTCAATCTACTGTGCTTGCAGAGGTATTAATGCTTGTTTGCATAATTATAATAAGTAAATGTATATATTATCTAATAACTTGTTATTTATAAAATTAGTGTAGTGCATGGAAAATGGTGATTACGTTCTGATATTTGGTTAAAGACATGGCAGGTAAGTGCCAGAGTGGCATGAGATCTAACCTTAACAAATGGTAAGCACTCCCTGCTAAAGGTGTTAAGGTTGGTCTAGTGCTCAGCAGTAAAACCTGCCTCTACTGACTAGCAAAAGAGAGCTGCAGAATAAAATACTTGATTCTGCTTGTTGTCCATCGCTAATGTGTTCTGACTTTCTGTAATAAACTTAAAAGTTATCAGAATGACAGGGTGTGTGTTCATCTGCATTTTCTGATGGACATGAAGTCTGAAACCTACATTTGTCTAAAAATGGTCTTTAAGATATGCTGTACAGGATTATAATGCAAGCAGATGTTAAACTCCTCAGTAATTTGTCCAAAAACCACAGATTTTATGAGTAACAGACCAAATATATGATACAAAAATATCGACATTCTGTGTAAAATTGGACAATTGGCAGGCACTATGGTAATCCATTAAGTACAGAAGAAGTAATTATGGACCTGGGGACCCAAGTTGATAGCAATCTTTCATTTGACAACCACGTGGCCAAAGTGGTTAGAAAAACATTTTATATAGCCCACCTAATCATGAAGGGATTCACATCTAGATTAGGGGAGGTCATTGTGCCTCTTTACTCATCCCTCATCAGGCCCATAATCGAGTACAATGCCCCTTTTGGGATGTACCTTACCAAACATCTGCAGCAACTGGAAAGACCCCAAAAGTACCTCACCAAGAGGATCAAAGGGCTCAAACAGATGCCATATGCTGCCCAGTTAAAGAAACTCCAGCTCTACTCAGTGGCATACCGCCTGCTCAGAGGTGACCTGTGCCTGATGTATAAAGCCATGTCCAACCCGGAATTACGGGACATGCTGCAGCTCAAAAAATCCAAATCCCATCGAGCTACACGCTCGAGAGACTTGAACCTCAGCACTGAAATAAATAGGACATGCTGGAGGGACAGATTCATAACCCAGTGGCTCCCTTCACTCTGGAATAAAATCCCAGTCCAGGTTAGGCAGAGTCCCTCATTGACTCTCTTCAAGAGGAATCTTGATGAGTGGATGGGAGATCAGGTTTACCCGGGTATCACTTCTGTGTCACTGTTAGACAGAGGCACAGTATACTAACCTCGAAAAAGGACATAGCAAAATTAATTTAAAATGGGTGGCGAAAGCCAAACATACTCTGGCTAGGCTTATAAATGCCCAAGGGCAGATAGCCTAGTATGAACCTATGAACCTATGAATCTATGTAAGGTAAGTGTAAACAGAAGGGACTATGTTACATGGTTTTCCTGATAATGCTCAATATGTGCTTTATGACTCTGAAAGCCAGTAAAACACTTAGCATCTTTTTTCTTTCTTTTTGTTTTAACTTGCAGTACATGAAAGAGATACAAGCTCCATACACTACAAAGAATTATAATTGGGTCTCCAATCCTAACTTATCATTATCCATTCATTACATGTTTGCCAAGAAATTAATATCTTGGCTAGGTGAATTTTTTAGCATCCAAGTCTCGAATATTGGACACTTGACCATAATCTTCTATTTTCTGTCTGGCTGACATTTTAATATCATCGTTGTGAAAAGAAGTGTGTGGTGCATAACTTTTGTATTTTATCTTTTTTGGTAACTCTTATCATGTTTAAGCTACGCACATTTGTTTATAGCTAGGTTGAAGAAAATGCAATCTCTGAGTTTTAGCTCAGCAAAGGTTGTCCAGGACGGAACTATTCAGGTGTCAGGTGGTATGAAATTTCACTCAGGCTAGGTGTGAAAGAGGTACTTTTACGTCTGTATCAAAATCAGTAAAAGTCATACCTGTACTTAATTACCCCACTCATACTGGATTTCCTACTCATGTATGTATTTTACTCCCTTCTTCCTGTTTTTAGTTGGACTGCTATTTAGTATTTTAGAAATCTTAATTGTAGTAATGTCTAAAAGTGATCTTTAAGATATGCTATACAGAATTGTAATACATGCAGATGTTAAACATTTTATTTATTTTTATTTGTTGAAAGAGTAAGTAAACTAGTCTTTCCCTATTTTCATATTGTATTTATCTATATGTGTATATTTGCTTTTATGCCTTTGTGTAAATGTGTGTGTGTGTGCGTGTGTGTGTGTGTGTGTGTGTGTGTGTGTGTGTGTGTGTGTGTGTGTGTGTGTGTGTGTGTGTGTGTATCACTGTCTATCTATATATAATTATCATTCACTACATCAAATGTTTGATGGGAAAACTCATTCATCTAAAAAAATAATAATTAATGCTGGGGGGTGGGGTGACAACTGCTCATTATACATAACATTTCTAAGATCAAGGCAAAAGGGCCAACTCCCCACAGTGTAGCTATCCCACAGAGCAAATCCTGGCATCCTGCATTTTAGCTAAGAAAGCTTTCTTCCAAAAAGTTAAATCTTATGAATTTACAATGAAACACACTGACCCCATGCATTTATGTGTGTGTATGTGTGTGTGTGTGTGTGTGTGTGTGTGATTGGAGTGAGACATAAATTGACAGTAGACAATCAATCAACATATTTTGAGGAATTGTTAGGAAAGTGGAGTACCTGAAGAATACCAATATAGGCATGTCATGAAAATGCAAAGCTCCACATAAACAATGACCAGCGGACTGAGGAAGATATCTCGTCACTGAGCTGCACATAGTGCTCAGGTATCGATTCCCTTTCAATATTTATGTAGTGAATGACACAGGACAGCAAACAAATTAGGAAGTGCAGAGATAGAGAGTGTGCATCAGAAAGACATCTACAAAGATATAGAAAAGGCACTATCAGTGAATGCAGAATAAGAAAACAATGAATTGTTGGAAGAAATGAATGTAACTACAAGCCATGACTGTACAGGCTAGGAACGCAGAGATAATGATGACAAGGGAAGCAGAGAATGGTGGATCAAGGAAAGATGGAAATATAGACTGGAATCCACAGTGATGATTTGTATTTGAAGGATTAGCTGGGGTTGCAAAATAAATTTTGAAAGTGTCAGTGTAATTGAGAGTAATTACAGTGACTACCTGAGGCATCAGCACAGAGAGAGACACAGAAGGATTCAAGATAAGACTACACCAGTTGGGAGCACTGAATCTAGGGAAGCTATCCTACTTCAGCTTATCACGTTAAACATCAAATATCAATGTGACAATGAGTTGGCAAATTTTATTCCCTCATTGACATAACGAATTCTGGCAAGACAGGTAGGGAAATGGTACAACAGGAGAGAGAACTATGATGCAGTGTAATCTGAAAGCTTTTCAACTCTGGTTTTAAGTAACACAAACATATTGATGGACTTTAATCCAAAGATGTAAGAAATAAATTAGTAATGCAATTTTAACATTGTGATAATGAAAGAAGGCAGGCCATGGAACAGGTGAGGCAGCATGAGGAATTTATCATTAGCAGATATGCCTTCTTAAATTAACTGTGGACATGGTTTGTTTTTACCCTTACTCCAGTTACTAGTACATATAGATAACTATCAATTTATACATCGAGAGTTCTCTGTATAACAGAAAGAGCAGTAAAGAAGACGTTCATTGGTAAGTACTATGCATGCTTCCCTTTTGGGTCATTTTAAGTGTCTTCAATTTCCTTCAAAGTTGAGAATCAAACCCTGCACTTTGTGCCTGTAAGGTAAACACCTTATCCGCAATACCAACATTTAAGAGAATCCCTGGGATTCAGTTAACTTCCATGCAGGAATAGCTTATTCCTGCATGGAAGGGACCATTCCTGTGCAGCATGGCAGTGCTCCATGCATATTCATGAAGGCGTGCTGCCATGCTGCAAAATGGACATGGTTCTGTGTACGAATGCAGGGGGAATGCGAATGCTCGTAACACCCCAACCCGTCCCTACCAAGGCAAAAGTTGATAGAATAACAGATTTAGCATAAGCACATAGTGCACACCTCCCAACTTGTCAGAGTAAGGAATATGGACAAAGCCATAAGGGACAATCATCCCACAAAGCAGAAAGTTGATAGAATAACAGGTTCAGCATTAGCATGGATATTCTGAAGGGTACAAATAAAAAAACACAACAAATAATTTTTTTTATACATGCAATAAAGTTTAAGCGTAGCTGCGTGGGTGTGCCCGTTGCTTAGCTAAGCTTAGTCTAGCTTAAACAGCACAAGAAGTTAAATAGCAAGAGACATCCAACATAAGCAGCACTGCAATAGTGTAGTGGTTAAAGCGTACACTTTTCAAGAAGCCATTCCCAGTTCAATCTCCATTGTAACCAATTTGTATTTTACATGTGAAAGCAGTACATAAACATTTTTTTTATAATTAGCTACCAAATGACATATATTTGTTAACCAGAGTACTGTAGTAGGTCCAGATGTGAGGTGTCAGTTTAATAAAGTTGTGAAACCCCATATAAACACAAGTGCCCCATACAGTATAGTCACACATGAATAAATGTAATGAAGCCACATTTGGGGATGTCAGAGACAGTAAACAAATTTATAATATGTAATGAATGATGAATCAATCCCATACAGCAGGTAGTCTATAAAATAAAAAAATAAGCAATGCTAAGCATTGCACAGCTCAGCTTACCAGGTGTAAGTACTGTGTAAATATGACTGCTAAGCAATGAGTAGCCCAGCTAAGTGGATTTGCCCATTGGTAAGCAGTCTGAACCTGCCCCTTTAAGCACTGCCAACCTTAGCTAAGCAGGTTTGCCCATAGCTTAGCTTAGCTCAGCATATTCAAAACCATCCAATCATGGCAAAGGGTGGGAAATTGGTCATTTTTAAACCCTGCAGGTGGGAATACAGCTCATAACTGGTTGCAGCTTCCCACTGTAGGCAGTATGCCAGGTGTTGGTGAGGGCATACGCTTCTGGGTACAGCACTGGGGCATACAGGAGTCCAAGGTTATGGTAGGACTTCTGGTATATAACCATGATGAGAGACTGCTGTAGGGCCAGTAACAGGGCTCCCAATATAAAGCGTAATCCTGGGACAATCTTGCCTGTGATCTCACCAGTGCCACTGGTATCCCTCAGACTGGTTAACAGGTCTGGCATCACTATGCCGACTTGAAGCAGAGGAAGATGGAGCTCTTGGATGAGTGGGTCCAAGAAGCAAAGCCAAGGGGTCATGTCCCAGCAGTGTGTAAGTATTCATATCAATAACTGTTTACCAAAGTCCAGCCTGTGTATGTGATGGATAGGTATGCCTAAATATATCTCTATTCCATTTACAGCTGCAGCTGAGTGGGCTGTGAATCAGGAAGCCTATGCCAGTAGGTTGCAAAGGCTGTATGCGAGGCTGCTGAGTAACAATCCTGCTTGTAGTAGTCATACCAAATAAATATAAAGTAGTAGAAAGTCACCTGGTAGTACAAAAACTGTGTATGGGTTGTACTGAATAAACCAAACAATATGACAGTAATAGTCCCATATAGATGATATTTGAATAAAATCTTAACTGCCTGGCAATATAGTTCTAAATCCTGGACTGGTTGTGTTTACTCTAGTATTGTTTGGCATTTAGTGTTGCCTTCTCTGAATAGTAATGTTGTGTTAACCACTGTTACCCACACTGTGTTACATAAAAAAATACATCTAGGAATGTCTGTATAAGACTGTTGTAAGTACAAGGTCAGACTGTACAACCAAGAGAGACTTAGATAGAAAACACTGAAAAACAGACAGCAGTTTCTAAAAAGCTCACTCTGATGAAACGCACATTGTTTTATTTTTTAGCACACACAGCCACGGTTTAAATCCTTGGAGTGGTAGTAAGCTGTATGCATAAATCATACGTATCAACTGTACAGATTTGTGCAGAATGTCTAGATAATTAGCTCATATTTTGGCCTGTTTCTCTTTCTCCTTGACAAATCACTGGGATGATCTCAGAATTGTAGTCACTAAATAATGACATACATTTGAGTTTCAGACTTCTAATCCTTCAGAAAATGTATATTAAACAAATCCTGTTACTCTAACAACTCTCTATGTTTATAAGAGCAATATTCAAAATATGTCCCTATTTGTACCCCCATGTTGTCAAGCTTTGTCCAGAGTTTGTGCATTAAGAGTTTGAGAGGTATGTGCGTAATTTTAACTGGGAATCTGGAAATATGTGTAGAAACAGTCATGTAGTGTTAACAAAAATTCCCCCTACAGGTCATTCAGATAAGAAAACTGTAACTGCCTGGAGATCAAGTTGTAAATCCTGGACTGGTTGTGCTTACTCTGGTATTGTATGGCCTGACACATAACATTCACCAAGATCTGATATCAGAATAGTACTGTTGTGTCAACCACTGCTTCTCACACCTTGCTACATAAAAATATGTCTAGGAATGTCTGTATATGACTGTTGTAATAACAAGGTCAGATTGTACAATCAAGAGAGACTTAGAAAGAAAACACTGATGACACAACCAGCAGTTTCTAAATAGCTCACTCTGATGAAACAAAAATTGTATTTTTAGCAGACACAGCCATGGTTCGAATCCTGGGAGTGGTAGTAAGCTGTATGCATAATCATACCTCTCAACTGTACAGATTTTCATAGAATGTCCAGATATTTGGCTCAAATTTTTGTCCTGTCCCTTTTTTTCCTGACAAATCACTGGGATGATCTCAGAATTGTAGTCACCAAATAATGACATACATTTGAGTGTCAGACTTCAGATACTTCAGAAAATGTATATTAAAACAAATTCTGTTACTCTAGCAACTGTCTAAAAGTTTATAAGATCAATATTCAAAATATGTCCCTATTTGTACCCACATGTTGTCAAGCTTTGTCCAGATGTTGTGCATTAAGAGATTGAGAGGTATGTGTATAATTTTAACTAGGAATCTGGTAATATGTGTAGAAACAGTCAGGTAGTATTAACAAGCATTCCCTCCACAGGTCTACCAGTTAAGAGAAGTAGAATATAGCTATAAGACAGTTGAAGTATACACTGTGTACATATATACCACTGCCCAAACCAAGGCCATAGGGTAATGTAATAATACCTGTAGAGTAATTATTAGAGCAATGATCATTAAAGTTGTGAGTACTGCAAGGATATACAGGTTGTTAATTGACATCTCCCTCCCCCATATCTGCAACAATAATCAAAACACACAAATCGATGGGTATGTTTACATCAAACCTATTGTTAGGACATATGTCCTATTGTTCAACAAATATTGAAACATGTTTCTATTAATGTTGAAATACTATCATTGGTGGCCTGCTGCTATCAATGTAACCTGCATGCCGTTGTAATGGTCCCTGTGGTTCCATATATGCATGTGTTCTGTTTGCTATGCAACAGTTCCAAATCTGTTGTTTTGGATTAATGGGATTATCTATGCATGATGTTATAACTAATCATGAAATGTGTTGACTATTACTAACCCACATATGTTCTAAAATTGTAACACCATAGCACATTTGGGAAGCCGGTCTTAGCGGATCCACCACTCCCAGCTCATCTGGCCATGGCACCAAGCCCCAGCACGCCTGGGACCCACTACAGGACAACTTCAGCTGCTGGTCCTGCACCAACATTTGGTGGAACTGCTTCAGGGGATGGAGCTCATCCCCCCAGGGAAATGGTGTGGACAGGATCCTGTCACCCGAAAGCAGGTCCGGGGTTTGGTGCATAGTGAGCTCCAAAAGGAGTTTGCAGATCTGCTACTCCAGCTTGAGGGCCACGTGGTACAATTAGAGGGTCAGTCTGCCCCCCCTGCTCAGCCCTAAGCATAGACACCTTCAGGGACATGAAGGTGCAGTGCTGACTGCCCATGGGTGGGTACCTCAGTCCCTCTGTTTCCATTTGGGGGCTCAAGGGGTTCCAATTTCCAAACACCCCTCCTCGTCCAAGCTGTTTATCCCCCACATGTGTCATACACCGCCCCTGCATGCTGTCTTGTCTGTCTTGTCTGTCTTCCTACCCAACCTACCACCCCAAATATACCTACTATCCTTCCCCAAAATCCACTCTCACCTTAAAAAAAAGGGCAATATGTCCCCCCCAAATAAATTCACCCCATACATAGCTGTCCATTTTGCACACATGTCTACTGGACACATGTAATATGGTCTAATTGCCTACACAACACATTATTGTTGTCCCCACCCCTCCCTCAGGGGTTTGAGTGTCCAAATCTACCTCCAAATTTAAAATATATGCACAGCTGTTAATGTAGAAGAAATGGACAGCTATGGACATTCCCTACATCCATCTTTCACATCACTAACTACTTTCCCTATTGCCTTTCCCAGTGCATGCCCCCCTTTTCACCACCTTCCTGTCACCCCTTTTTTCTTTTCTTTTAAAGAAATTAGCGTGGGGGTAAGTGGTAGTAAGCACTTTTAAGCAGTAGTAAGTGGGATTAAGCCTGTTTGTGTGGTGCTAAGCAATGCCTACATAGATTAAGCATTTTTCAGGCTAACTGTCTGTAAGCATATTTAACCAGAAGTTAGCACTGCTTACTGCCACGCACACCTGTGCAAACCTGCTTACAACTGCTTAAAAGTACTTTAATCACTCTGTATCCAACAGCCCTTGTTCTACCGAGCAACAAAATAATCAGCCCTTGCAAGTCTCAAACCCAGGACCCTGCACACCATTGCTACTGCAAGTTACCACTAAGCCATCCGAGCTGTAGATATGTGTGATGTTTTCTCAAACATATCATGCAGCACAGTCATTCAACAGTAGGGAAAATGTGTTTATATATGTATATGTTTTATATATATGTGTATGTATATATATATATATATATATATATATATATCTATATGTGTATATATATATATATGTGTGTGTGTGTGTGTGTGTGTGTGTGTGTGTGTGTAGATATATACATACATATATATATATATATATATATATATATATATATATATATATATATAATATATATATATATATATATATATATATATATATATATATATAGATATATTTTATATATATATATATATATATATATATATATATATATATATATATATATATATATATATATATATATATATGCTTTCAGACATCAGATCCACACTCTGAACCTCTCACTGCAAAAAACATCTGACCAAAGGCACTTTAAATGGGGATGAAGGGGCCCAAAATATGGACCTCTTGTAATTATTACCATTATCCCTTCCTCCACAGCTGAACTGTTCTGCCTTGCAACAAAATAACCAGCCCCTGCAAGTCTTGAAGCCAGGACACTGCACAACATAGTCTCAAGTTATCACTAAGCCATCTGAGCTGTAAGATGTTGGTATGATTTCTCTAACATATCATGGAGAACAGTCAGTCTACCATAGGGAATCTACAATGTGGAAGCACTAAACATTCTAATGATACACACACACACACACATGTATATATATATATATATATATATATATATATATGCTTGCATGTATATATATACATATATATATATATATATGTTTGCATATATATATATATATATATATATATATATATATATACATGCAAACACACACACATATATATATATATATATATATATATATATATATATATATATACATACATGCAAATATAAATATATAAATACTTATAGATTTATATATAAAGACTGTATATATAGAGGGTGCACAGAATATCAAACACCCATTATTCCTACAGTTGCCACTTTTTCAAATGGCCACTGTCTGATTCTTTCCTACAAATGGGAATTATTGCAGGAAACATATACCCACACACATTGCAAAGGACATGACACCTCACAGTTTGCATACATATAAATGTTTGTGTACTATTTCAATTGTTTATGCCATTTCTTATAGCATTTAGGTGTTTGAAATACTTAACTGATTAATGCAGCTCTCAAAGAAAACATATGTTACAGTAATCTGCAAAAAATAACATACTTTGCTGTCTAGGCCAGAGCATTCAAGTAGTACAACAGTAAAAAACACACTTGCCTTGAAGACAAGAATCAATCAACACATAATTACAGATGTAGTTCAACAGCCTCCAATTACACTCTGTAGTCAACTCCCTAAGGGATAAGTATCATTTGTCACAATGTAAATGTACCCATTACATAACAATGCTTAACTTAAAATGTCACTATCACACTGACAAACAGAACTGTATGCAAGACAGTAAGCTCTAGCTCACCACTGTTCCCATGGGGAAATGTATGAAAATGTACAGCCATATACCTTTATGTTTCTTATTACTGATATTCCTCACATGTTGTAACAGGCTAGGTTAAAAACATTTAATACCCCTCTCCCATAAAATGTCTTACAAGGCATATAACAGTGTTGTCTATACACTGACCTCCAGACTGTACAGGGTCACACATGTTTTGTCCAACTGTAGCCCATAAATATATATATATATATATATATATATATATATATATATATATATATATATATATATATAGACCCTACCCCACAACTTGTGTGGGAGTCCACAACATCACTGGAATGATATCAGGAATGTCAGCACTAAATAATTATGGACATACCTATCAACCTCTTGTTGCATGACATCTGGATAAAGCCTGGTATATAAGTGGAGGACAGAGGCTGAAACACTGGGCCATATTTGAAATATTGCTGTTATACACTGTGAAAGTTGCTCGTGTTACAGGATTGGTTGCAACATACCCTTACTCAGGAATATGAAGTCAGAAACACAAATAGATTTTGCTATGTACTGATAGCAATCAACAGAGAGAATGCCACTGATATGTCAGAGACAAGACCTGTGTGGGGAACAGACAAAACATAACAGACAATCCTCTGGCCATCATGTGGATAGACCCACAGTTGAGAGCTATGCAGACAGACTGCATTCCATGCAAAACTAGCATGTACACATAAACCCTGTATATCTAGCAGTATTTAATGCATATAACAGCAATACTCACACTCTGTCCCTTGGTCTGGAACCTTATACAAACATGTAGATGGCCTGTGTCCACATGTCTTGTTCTAAGAAGTATTCCTACCTGCTGTCTGTAACACTGCTGCCCCCACACATGAAGGATGTGTTCCATACAGGCAAGGTAAAGGGGCAACACCCACATGATGTAGTTATTTATAGTAGTGGGTTGCTATGAGATTGGCTATTGGAAGAACTACACAGCCGCCTGCATGCAATTAGCAAGTGGCGAACAGCAACTGATGCAGAGGCCATCACCTGAACATGAACATTACCTACAAAAGCCATGCTTCAGCCTATTCAAATGAGCTTGATCCCAATTCTGGAGAGAGAGAGAGAGAGAGAGAGAGAGAGAGAGACAAAAAAATAGAAACCACATAAACAAAATCTAAAAAAAATAAGAAAAAAAAAGACAACTTGTACACAGAAGGAAACATGTAAGCATATAATTGAATGTGGTACATGGTCTGTAATAATGGGATAGATGATTATGAAAGATGTATATGTGCCATCAATATTTGCTGTATTGATGTCCTGCTGAACAAGTGCTATTGGCATAGCATCTGGCTCTGTGTGCATTGGGCCATAGCTGTCAGCTGTGCAGATCTTCACAGAATGTCAAGATTTAGCCATCATAGTGTTTGTTCTATTCGTACTGCGGTGGTGGTGCTGCGGTAGCATTGTCGCCTCACAGTAAGACGTTATCCTGTTCGATTCTCAGCTAGAGTGTCTTCTGTGTGGAGACATGCGTGAATGGTTGTGCCTTCATTGAAGTTTGTGCATCAGAGCTGGCATCTCGGCATGTAAAAATCTACTGCCAATCATTAGAAGACCGGAGTTTTGCTGTGGCGAGCCCTAACCGGGAAAAGCCGAAAGACTCAACAAAAAGTGTTTGTTCTATTCCTCCAAACATCTGTATTAGTCTGTCAAATATCTGGAGATGAAAGTAATGAAGTAATGACAGACACATGAGTTTCAGAGCCCACCATCTTCAGAACAGTCATGGTAATGCGAAATGTACTATGCTACAAACTTCATAGGTTTGTAATAGGCATATCTATGATCTGTCCCTATATTTGCCCCGACCTAATGTTAGGCTTTGTCCACATGTGATGCTCTAAGAGATGGATAGGTTGAGTCACAGCTGAGGAGCTTGACACACCCTGGGAAAGGACAGCTCACATATGACAACCACTAGAGTGGCTGCCAAACAGTCATGTCTGTGCCATTGCTAGGCCAGTTAATGAGATGTTGACCATATCCATAAGTTACTTGTGAATATGAGTATTATACATGTTTGCATTGTAAATCTAGGATACCCATATAGGATATGAGCATAGTAAAGCACTGTTGCAGATGTATGTGTTAAACTGCATGTGATATATTGAATTAATAACACTCAACTGTACAGTTTTTTTCTGGACAACGTTCACAGTTGTGACAGATATCTGTAGTCACTTATACTTGTGTTTTATCAGCTATATTAATACTTAATCAAAATTGATTTCCCTGTTTTGTCACCCAGTAATGTGGACCAATTACCAGACGTCCTGGTATAACAGGTTGAGAAGTATGATTGAGCTGCAAGACTGTAAATACAGTGTGCCATAATGACATAGAACACAAATGTATACCAGGTATCCCCTGAGCATGTGTATGTATGCGTATGTTCAGCTGAAAGGCACAGAAGTAATAACATGGGTCACAAGCAATAGAGAAAATAGGATGTGCATGTTGCACATGTGTGTAATATCACTGTCACTGCATACAGCAAAATAAAATGTGTACTGCTACTGATTGTTGCATTGCCATGACACTGATATGGGTACTACAGTAGGCATGGTTATCACGTCATAATCAGAGAAGTGTACAACTGTGTTATGACCCACTGTCCATGCCTACCACTAACAGCTATATCAACACCAATATACACTGGATATTAATGTGTACACACCCCTGTTGGAATGCCAGGTCTGTGTGCTGTATGCCCATGAGAGAATAGAAAGTAAAAATGTTTCTCACCTCAAATATGACCCATAACCTGTACAATTCTATTGAAAAAGAAACAAATCTGTTTCATGGAAGATGAGCAACCATTGCCAAGTGAAGATGTGATATGACGTTAGAGTACAAACCAAGACAAATGGATGCTGTAATCATCTCAGCAGGTGTTTACACAACATATCATGTAAGGGTGTGCACACACATTCAAATGGCTTACTGTACTGAGTATTAATTCCATATGTTTTCACAGGACAGGCTATGTTCCCCATTGAACTGAGCAGGCTATAGGACACATCACAGGTGGGGATTGTGTTGACATGCTTTTGTGTGGTCATGTTCCAATTGCACAAGTACCATGCATTGTAACAAGGGTGTGTACACTTTATATCCACTGTAGCTATATGGAATCAGCAGTACCTGAACTGTACAACCATCCTCCATCAACGATAGAGTACACCCCCTTGGTGGACAGTAGCAAGACACAAAGCACATAATTGGTTGCTATAGTGGCTGTACAGGGACACATAAGTTCAGACCACAACATGGAAGAAAGTGCATCTCTATCTGAGCAAGCAGGTAGGTTCACAGGTGACTTCCTGTAAGGTTGACTATGACTAGAAATCAGACATATCCAAACAACCAATTGCAACCATGTCTCCACATATGTAAGCAGTCTCAGAGCCAGTAACACAACTCAACCTTTACTGGAGTAAAGCATACCTCATATACACATGCCATGGATACAGGCAACCTGCATCAGACAGAATAGGTGGGAACTGTAGCACCCTGTCCACAACATTAGTACAGGGGGATATGCACATCAACCACACTCCTGCCCGCATCATTGGTAAGCATGGACATAATGCCAATTGACGACAATAACAGCAAGTCTCCATGGGGCATGAGAACAACACAGTTTGACTCCTACATGAACACAGGCATGTGTTCACAGTTTCATCACACACTACAGTCAAACACAGACATGCCACCATTCACACACCATCCACATAGAAGATAGGCACTGTCATCCCTCTACACAGAAATGAATGGTGAATAGTGGATTATGCCATTAAGTGTCCAACATTGGGGGAAATGGACATGTCAGAGCCAGGAGTGTAATGCAAGATGTCAAAGCCATGACAGCTTACAGTGTTATGGTATAGTCTGGATTATTTGCAAGTAATATCCACTGTTGATGTGCATGTGGACCACCATATGAGGTCCTGTGACCTTTTTTCCTCTTTATGTCTTCCAGGTACAATGCTCCAGGAACGTTTGCCCATGTTCACAAACTAGGAAAATGATGCAATCATCCAATACCTCATCATGCATCATGCCATACTATTCGGCCGCAGGGCCCAGGATTTGTAGGAGAGGACCGCCCTGTGGAATGAGCTTGTAAATGATGTCGGCCTGCACAATGGAAATTATGAGCAGCAGTCCACAGAACTGATCCACCACATCCATCAGCATGCTGCTGCAGTTAGGAGGGACCAGCTAGCCACAGGTGGGGGTCATGCCATCCAGCCCCCACTGACACATGCTGAGGAGCTCCTAGCCAGCCTTGGGGCACCCGCTCAACAGACAAGTCAGCATGCTGAAGACAGCATTGTAGAGGTTGGTGCCTCCCACACAATGGATGAGGAGCATGCAGGTAAGGCTGCAGGGCACATTACTAGACCACTGTTGCTTATCCATTTTCATCTGTAAAGTATCTACATGCATATGTCAGATAAGATAGTCTGTTGCTGCAGTGTAGTAATGAACAGATGTGCATAATGTCTAGTATTTTGGGTTTGTACTATCGATGTACTGAAATGCTGCTCCCACCTGTACCAATGCCACAGGTGTGGTTACTGACATTACTTCTCTCACACAACTATTTAGGTCTCTCTGGTATACAACTGGAGCAGGAGTCTGAGCTGGTGACTGGAGTTGGTTTGTTCAGGTTTTCCAATACACCGGCTATGTTATGCCCATGCTAGCTGCCATGCACACATTTAACACACCTACCCATAATGCATGCTGTACATGTTCACTTATTGTTGGTGTTAACTGCACTGCATCACAGTGGTCACCATGGTGGCATATCTGAAGGGTATGTAAGAGTCCTGCAGTATACCTAGCAACCTGTCAGTGCAAGATGTGTGGACAGAGATGAAAATAATGGTGGGAAAATTGACCTACAGTAGGGACATGTCTGAAACAATGTACTTATACAATGGATACAACAGTGTATACACCACTATTACAATGTCAACTGTTCCTGATATAAACAATGGCAAACCACAATATCACATTCCACACCTTTTACAACCTGTAATGTGATCCTAACATGAGAAATGAATGTGTAATATGGAAGCCAATGTTATGACAACAAATATGGGGAATACATACCTTAACAAACACTGGAAACATATGTGTGCACACACTCCAAATAACATATTGTGGAAGCAGCTTGTGATGTACTGACTGCATTCACTGTTTTTGAGTACACACTTTCCATCAAGAACAGGGCCTCAATGTTACAGCAAGTAATGGTCTGCTGTCCAAGAAGTATGCCCATGACATTTGCCCACTCACCTGCAACAGAGGCAGACGTGGCTTGCACACATCTTAGAAACCATGAAATGGATTACATATCTGAAAGGTAGCACTCAGGAGTGGGAAAAGTAGCCTTACCTCACCATTGCATATACCATGACAAACAGTGAGGACAATCGTGTATGTGTGTATGAACTATGGAACTCAACAGCATGCACTGCAGCCATAGTCAATCCCTATACCAAAATTTTACATCTCTGTGCTGCATGAGTTGTGTTAGTTGGTGATACCTCTTTCCCTGGAACACACTGCACCCATGTACACAGTACTGCTGTGCACAGATGACCATCCAAAACAGACGATAAAACATGTTGCAAACTGATCATGGAGGCTGCTCAGAAACATTGCGGCAACACTGTGGGACTTGCAGGAATGTCTAGCAAGTACTGCCTGTGCAGTACCTGTGTCGACAATTGCCTGGATTCTGCATAAGTGTGGCCTGTAGGTTAGGGTAATCAGATGGAAGAGGTGTCCCACATGATACTTCATCCAGGACTCTCAACAGGTAGCATAAACATAACATCAAGTCTCCCAAAGGCATGTGTTGCAATGTGTAATGGTGCAATGGGACTAAGGCTCAAACCTGCAGACAGTATTCATAAATATATGTGTAGTGCACAAGCAACACCTCCCTCCACCTCAGGGCCACCACCCCCCAATATTTAGCTTGCTGGTGCCAGAATACACCTTTAAGTTTGCTGTTAATTATCTGTAACAAGGCCAGTAGACATGGTGTTTGGAATTTGGAACACTGCAAAATTACACTCATGTGTGGCCCATAGTTGTCAGGCATTTGCAGTAAGGCTGAGGATGAGGAGGGGTGTCAGCTTGAAACACAACAGTGAACTGAAGGATACATCCAACGCTTGCTAAGAATGGCTGTATCTGAACATGGTGAAGGTTATGAATTGTGCCAGACATAACCCTGACTCTACAGCAATAGTGAAGCCACTGTGTGACATCCAAGGGCTATTCACATGAGCTGACCTAGCAATCTGGCAGAGTTGGGGGACATTTGTAGGGCAGAGTGACCAAATAATGGCAAGTGAGGATGGGCCATGCTAGTTTACCCCTTCCAGGAATAGTGACTGCTGCAATTCACGTAACAGGTGCTTCAACAAACCTTTGTGTTAAGGGTGTCCACACTTATGCAAACCACATATTGTATGCATCTCATTCAACATCTGCAAGACTAACGCATTTGTTTGATACTGCATTGAACTGCACAGGAAAATATGTCACATATCAGGTGTGTGTAATGTTAACACATGCAGTATTGTGGCCGCATTGCATATCATAGAAGAGGCTGGCATGTCAACAAGGGTGTGTACACTCCTCATATCCACATTAGGCTTTAAAGGTGGTTAGTGTAACTGGAGTTTATTGCACATACATGCACTGCTGATGACGAGGCCTGCAAATCAAGGGGCAGGCATTAATTATTGACATCAGTAATCATATCATCCCAGGTATGTGTCCGACAAACACATAGGGGCTGTGAGCAACAGAGCAAACATAACTGCCACACATATACACATTCAGCAATGGTGTGTACACTTTTGAGGTATGGTGCAAAGTACATGCCAGTGTGATGCACAGGTGCACAGCAGTACTGTGTACATGGGTGCAGTGTGTTCCAGGGAAAGAGGTATCACCAACTAACACAACTCATGCAGCACAGAGATGTAACATGTTGGTATAGGGATTGACTATGGCTGCAGTGCATGCTGTTGAGTGCCATATGTCATGCATGTTGACTGTTGGGTAATGAGAGGTCTGTGTAATATCTTTGTGCCACATCACCTGTAGGTGTGTGTGTATGTTTTTGTGTGTGTGTGTGTGTGTGTGTGTGTGTGTGTGTGTGTGTGTGTGTATGTGTAGAAGTAAACCATAATGTATAGGTCTTAATTTACATTTCTTGTCTGCCTCTCACAGGTGACGAGGTGGGTCAGGGTCCCTCCTGCAGGCAAACTGATGTTAGTGTCTATACAGACTCTGACAATGATGATAGGCATAGTGAGGCACAGGCAGGGTTGGTCAGGGGCTAAATCTATACCATTGGTTGACATCCTACTTTTATGCACCCCATCCCCACACACAGTCACAATGCCCATACATACCCCATCCACAGTGGCCATAGATGAGGGACAGTTGGTGGGTGGTGGCATGGGACAGGAAAGTGTGGTGTCTATGGCAAGTGTTTTTGTACACAGCAGCCATAGCCAGATGACCAGTGAGGTACCACACAGGCAGATGTACAGGGGTGCTCATAGGAGGGCTGCTGGCCATCATGACCCTGGCAGAAGTGTCACAGCAGGTGTCACCAGATGCATGTTTCAGTCCATCATGGAGGCACAGGCACATATGGAACGATACACCAGAGATAGTCTGTGTCTCCATAGGGCTACTCTTCCTGCTGTACATGACTACATCCATGATCTTGCAGGTGTCCACCGTTATTTTGCAGAGATCGTGGATAGACGGTTGGGTGAGATGGTGGAAATCCTCGCCATGTGGTGTCTGTGGCATGTGGTGGGAGTAGGCCATCAGCCATGTGGACATAGGTCAGCAACACCAACAGGTGGAGGTCTATGTGGACATGCAACAACTCATGGCTGCTCCCGTAGTGGCAGTACCAGCACCAGCACTGCAGGGGGGGGGTACTGTACACAACAAAATGCAGCAGGCCATGTGCACATCATCCTGCCTGGTCCCAACAGAGACTCGGATCCAGGGGACAATTGTGATCATCAGGGGAGAGTACCATATCTGGGCTTCTGCCTGGTAGTGCCCATGCAACCCCTTGCAGGCACAATTCCCATGTCCATGGCCAGACATGGTGAACTGTACACACTGCCATGTACAGTCTGCAGCTGTCCAACATACTCCTATATAGGGCAGCCACATGGCAGAAATGTGTGCATACATACATACATACACACATGACCAACACAGTTAGGGCACCTCCGTACCTTCACACACCCTGTCTTCACAGGCCATTCAATAAAGAACCCCCTAACCCACACACATGATGTCAAACAAATGGCTCAGCCTTGGCCTCTGGCAAATCCACAACATACCCTCTGCATATGATGATACCTGTGCCACATCCCTATCATCCATACCATCGATGCAGGTACATGCTAATACGGTTCTGATGTACAGGATGAATGTACTAAGGTTTAGTGATGTAATGCTGTTTAACATCTTGTCAGCTGGCATGATTAATGCTTACACATTAGGGTGTGTAGATGCATTATAGTTGTTATTAACACTGACTGGTTGTGGTCTGTATAATGTATTTTGTTTGTGTTTTAGGTGTCTATGTGTCACAAGATGTTGGTCTGCTGTCCTTTTCTACAAGAGGTGTGGCACTGTGGTGGCACATTGACTGTGTCTTATCCCGAGTACAGCTGAGCACAAGTAAGAGGTCTGTATAACAGTTACTGCATGTGCCACATGGCTGAAAAGTCTGAGGGGTGTATAAAGGTGAGTCAATGGTGGCTGATGTAAACAGCTCTTCTACAGTGGATAATGGTAAGCATACTAGGGACACACACCAAATGTTTGTGAATGACACACACACAGAAGCTTTGGTGTTGATGCAATACACAGAAAATACTGTTCACATGGATGTACTTCATTTTGCAGGGAACTCATGTTGGCCTATGTAATTCCACCAAGACCAAATTGCAAAACATCACATCAGTAAATAATCAGTCCGTCATTTTAATGTCATTGACAATGGCACTGGCAGGGTATATGCCCTCTTCCCCACTGTAGTCCAGTCCTGGAGTTGGTAAACATAGGTGTGCTGGTGTGTGAGGCACAGCCCCCCTTTGGAGGGTGCGGGGTGGTGTAGAACCTCACATAGTGTAATTAATAACTGCTTAACATGTTAACATAAACTGTACAGTATAACAGGACACTAAGCAAAGGGAGATATGCACAACAATAACCCCAATGTGGTTGGCTGTGCCCACAACAACCACACACAACTATATATACCAACTCCAGTATAGCAGTACAGTGGGGAAGAGGGCATTTACACATCCACTACTAGTTTTGATGGAATGAATTTCCACAAGATGATTGATTTGAAATGTCAGTATTTGCCAGTTAGTTCTCAGACAAATGAATTCCTGGGAAATATATTTTCTGCAAACTGAAGCAGATCCTTTCACATACACAAACACTTACTTGGCAACACTGGGAGTAGAACCCCCTAGCTAGGTACTTATGGCTACTAATGTGTTTGGCCTTAATTGCACACACAACAGAGCTTTTAGGGTGAGGTGTGTCATGATCTTCCTGTTAAGTGAAGAACATCATCAGGTCTTGTACAGTATGGTAATGGGGGATGTACTGGGTGTAAATGAACAATATATAGTATGACATACTGTCATATACACATTGACAAACACATACAGTCATAGACATATTTGACAGACCTGGGTTCAGCAATGCTAACTACCTTGTCAGTGAGTCCATACTGTTACAGAGTTTTTGCACACAGCACAGGCATCATTGGACTGGATAGTGTAATCAGTTACCTGTATGGCTGATGGTGACAGTGGTCCTCATACAGTGGACCTTGAAACCTGTACTGGGGTACCATGGTGTAAAGACAATATACCCAGAAGCCACACCCCATATTGGATATTGTACTCACTGAAACACATGATAATGCTCTGACATAACCACACTCACACATTCACCAGGACTGCAATACAAATGCTTGCCTAATCAGTGCTATTACAGGGATATGCATTTATTGGACATGCCACAAAGAGAGTAGGGTGAGGGTTTGTCATGGCTCTCCTAATGTCGGCACCGTCAACATCCCTTATAATGTATGGCAAAGTTTAGTGTATTTGGAGAATGTAGCCTCAGAATGCTGTCTCCTACAAACATGCACACTCACACAATTGCAAACACACACACACACACACACACACACACACACACACACACACACACACACACACACACACACGCACACACACACACACGCACACTCACATTTGCCAAGACTCAGGGTAACCCACGCCTATCTACCCATTTGTAGAACACTGTTATGCTGGTACTGTAAGCTACAGGTAGCCCATAGTGTGAAGAGTGTAACATGGTACATTTAATGTGAATTACAGCAGCAGCCATTTCTAAGTATAGCAATGGGGGTATATTATGTGAGAAGGCCCTCAGACTACTTTCAACTAGATGTTTACAAACACACAGGCACTGTTATTCTTAGCAATGCACACTGACACATTTATCTGTACTGAGGTCCATAGGTGCAGGTGTTCCTAGGTGTGTACCAGGCTAATGTCCATGGAGAGATGAGAAAAATAGGGCATGTGAGTACACTGGCATGATGCCACCTGACATTTGTCAGCAGGTCATCTATCAACTGATACCACTTGAGTGTTCCCCAGGGTGACAGTTAAATTCAACATCCAATCATCTGGTTTTCTCTTGCAGAGGGCCAGTGAGGTGCTACAACTGACATGTATGCAACATATATTGCATAACATGGCCAGTGTCCAGGTTAGGGACCTGTACCCAAGCATGTTCTGTTGACTGTGGAAGTCTGGTTGAGGTATCTATGGCATGTGGTGCATACAGAGCGGGGTTTCCTAGCTGTGGCATTCATAATACATTAGGGCAGACATGTCAGTGTCAGTCAATCAGAGATTGTCTGTAAGCAGCCAAGATGGATATCTGACATCTGTACATCTGTACAGAGGACAGATAGACATTAGATAGCCAACAGGTTATGCATTAGGATAAATGTTTTGACAGATAGATGTCTGACACTAATAGGTATGCCATTACTACATGAAAGCAGTCCTCAATGACATGTCCTAAACACATAGTAGTCTACAGTTAATATCAACATATCAGATTAATATCCAATAGGATATACTTAAAAACATACAGCTTAAACACCAAGAACACAATAGTCAGTACTCAGAGTCCAGCTTTGCATGCAGGGGTGTATGGTTCCAGTACTACAATCTGCAATATACTCTTACTTGGAAAAGCACTGTTAAAAGTAGTAACATAATGATACAATACATGCAAGTGTGACACCATATAACCTGGGATACTACCCATGTATGAAACACATACAAAGAGAAAAGATTGTGGTACTACCCATGTATACTCAGGTGTCCCATACAGTATACCCATACCCCTTGCTACTGTAATGACAGCACATAGAAGTATGTTATGTACATGGAATTAAATACAGTTATTAAAGATGTCATTAGCCTGCTATTTTATCAGACTGGAATGTAAGTTCTGGTTACCAGCACTGAGCTATGCTTAGTAGGTGTAAGCAATGCTTAAATGTCAATGCTAAGCAGATTTGCACATTGATAAGTGAAGCCTACACGGTGTAAGCACCTTTTCATTTTATCATACGTTAGCACAGCTTACCGTCATACAAACACATGCAAACCCACTTTAAGCTACTCAAAACTGCCATATCCACTCTGTATCCAACAGCCTTGTTTTGCCTAGCAACAAAATAAAGAGCCATTGCAGGTCTTGAACCCAAGAACCTCTAGACTACAGTCACAGCGCTTAACCACTACATCATCAAAGCTTTAAAAATATCTGTTGCTTTTTCAAATATATCAGACAGTACCACACTGTCACAGACAGGGACTGAATAGTAGTGAACAACTGCCTTGCCTACTACAATTGTTTACTACTTGTTAGTGAAAATAGTGTTGAATCAGTCATGTTTTTAAATGTAAATATACACATATCATATAAATATGGTGGGATACATCTGAGACTATGTATATACAACACTCATGTTTACATCATAACAAGGATATGGATATATATATATATATATATATATATATATATATATATATATATATATATATATATATATATATATATATATATATATATATATATATATGTGTGTGTGTGTACATGTACACACACACTTATGTATATATATATATATATATATATATATATATATAGATATATATATATATATATATATATATAAAAAACATATGCCCATAACATGTAGTGGAGTCATACCTCAGCACCATAACTCTCAACTTCTGAGAGCAATGTAATGTAATGTAAGTGTTGCAGTTATAAATGTAGAATGTTGCTACAGTAACAGGGGTTGTGTCAAAAGACATGTTGTGAAGAAAGGCTCTTCGGAAACTGACATGTACTCCATCATTTACTGACAGACATCACAAAATCTTTATAGTGAAGTACCACACAAATCACAGTAATGACCCTGTGGAATACAGCAAAAATATGACCAGTAAACGTGGACAGTCTGAAACATTCTAGTCAATCCAGAGGTATACACAGAACTTTTTGCAAGATGTGTGGGCCAAGCCTGACAGAGAGGATGTTTACAGCCATGAAAATGGGGATATATCCCAAGTACTGGAGTAGATAAGCTCACACAGTTTATGCATTTACACACTCCTGTCTGTCCTAACACATATTAACTGGAGGAGCAAAGTTCCCAAGTCCACATACTTCCCACTAGTTAGTGACATACATCTTCAGAGCATCCGACTGCTTTTTCAGAAATACACAACACGTATGGTAGCCAGGCAACAATACGTCTGACAAATATCTGGACATAACATCACACTAGGTAAATACACTGAGCTGCTAGGCATGTCACCAAGCACTGTCTAAACTACAGGCAGACTGCCAAAACACTAACCCAATTTTCCTGTGGGGGAATACACATGTAATTACAAATATAGCAGGTACTACAGGCATGTAACAGCACAGAGTAACAGGCACCAGTGTGAAAGTGCATACCCACAACCAATCTCAACACAGTGAAAGTCACATTATGGTAAGCATAATTAATAGTACAATATACGGACTGTGTGAACAAAAACATCATAATATTTGCCACTCACACTCTAACCCCACAAATACTGGCCCAATTCACAGTGTAGTCTGATGCCTGACTGTGGTATGGGACATTCCTCAGTCTGGCCCTACAAACATATATGCTGATAAGGTACCAGAAACTGGAGCAGCATGCAACGTCAGATAGAACAGGACCAAGAACACTGACATCTACCCCAGTCTGTACACAGGCCAAATTATATTTTCACAATACATTGCTACACAATACTGACAGTCAACAATCACCATAAGTGCACAGACCTCACTACTGTACAGACTACAACAGAATGTCCAGGTATTGTTCTCAAATATAAGGCCTCCTATACATAACATGCCTGGCAGTCTGGTATATCACTGGATTGGTATCAGGAATGATGCCAGTAAATAATGATATACTGTACATATGCACCTCTTACTGCATGGCATATGAACAAAGGGGGACAGAGGCACAAACACAGGGCCAATATTGACATGTTGCTGTGATAAACTGAGAAAATTGCTGGTGTAACAGAGTTTGTTGTGACACATCTCTTCTGAGGGACATGAAGTCAGTAACACACATGAATGTAACTAGTTACTGACTGCAAACATCAGATTATGCTACTGCATTTATAAAGACAGAAAATGTGTGAGTAACACACCACATCTAAGACTCCAAATTCTAGCCAGTCTGCAGATAGCCCTACAGGTGAGAGTTTCCTCAACCACATAACACTGTCATGCCAGACTTTAAATCATGCAGACCAGCCATATCCATACAAACCCTGTTAAGCCAACATTACTTCGAATGTAGAACAGCAATACTTAATTCTGTCCCCATGTCTGGAACACCCCCTCTCCGGTTTGTTGGCCTGTCTCTACAGTGTCTGTTGTAAGAGGTATTTCTAACTACACTCTGTGATGCTGTTTGTCAGACACCCACATGAAGTCCTGCTCACAATGAAGGAAAAGGGCCAACACCTACATGAAGTACTTAGTTATAGGAGTGTGTTTCCATGCAATTGGCTATAGGAACGATACTACAGCTGTCCCACATGCAATTAGGTAGTGGGGGACTCCAATTCCATTACAGGCCATCAAATGATCATGAGCATTACCTACAAAAGTCAAGCTGCAGCTTATGCAAAAAAGTTATATTTTTCCACATCTACCAGAGAGGGAGAGAGCAAGAGGGAGACAGAGAGAAAGTAAGAAAGGAAGAGAGAAGGAGCCATGCCTGTTTGTGTATGATCCATGGGTGGAGAGTGGTCTCAGGGTATTATAATGGTTAACTATATTGTTTATTAATCCATACTGTCACATAGAAATAGCACATGGCAGTAGAAATTTATGGCTGTGGATTGTCTACAACAACTTCTACAATGTTTGACAACTGCTGGCCTTGTAACGTGGACATTGAGACATATAGGTCCTCAATATAATAATGTAGCAAAACTCAGACTGCAATGGATCTTGTCATTATACAATCACCCCAACACCCACACAGGATACTGATGATACACACACACACACACACACACACACACACACACACACACACACACACACACACACACACACACACACACACACACACTTAGCAGTACTGAGTTTCAAACTCCTACTTGGCTATGTATTGCTAATACAGTGTGACACAGTTATTGCATGCACCATGGAGCTTACATGTTGGAGAGTTGTCCAAAGGTATCTTTGAAGGAGAGTGACATCAGCAGCAGTGCTAACAGAGGGGTAAGGGAAGTGTACTAAGTGTGAATGTCCAAAAAATCAGGTGTCAACAAAGATGCACACACAATCTCTCTCACACAAACACACACATTATCACAGTTGCCAGGACCAGGATTAGAACTCCTACATAACTAGTTTGCTACACTACAATATTACACAGTTATCGCAAGTGCTATGGAGCTTGTAGGGATGAAACTTGGCCAAAGAAGTATTTCAAGGTGACTGACATCAGCAAGCATGCTAAAGTAGGGCAATGGGAAGTGTAGTGAGTGTGAATGGCCTCAAAATCACACACACTTGCCAGTACTGAGATCCATAGGTTCATTGCTTCACATGTGTGTAGTAGGTGAATGGGCCTGAAGGCTCTACAAGGCTAGGTGAAGGGAATACCTTGGCATCAGGCCTCATGACAATAGTCCCCAGTGTGGCTCAGGGGTTTAGTCCCTCGAGTGGTCCCCAGGGGTGGGTAATGTATTCACCATCCACTCATCTGGGTTTCTATTGTGGGTGGCCAGTGATGTGCACTGCTTCCCATGTATGTGATCTATATTCCATAACATGGACAGTGTCTGGGTTGTGCACATCTCCCGCATGCATGCTTTTTGATGTTTGGAAGTGTACTTGAGGTCTCTGGGAAATGTTGTGTGGACAGATTGGTATCTTCTGAAGTAGCATTCCTGACCTCATTTGGTGAGACCTGGCTATGTAACTGAGGTTGTGATTGCACCTACATTGACAGTATGATACAGGTATTCAGTGGAGATACTGCCATCTGTCCATACAGGGCATGTGTATAAGGCATGGTATTCCATTTGTGGGATATGTTTGCAAACTCTACAGTTGTTGCAGGTGTCCAGTGTGGAACATGGCAAAAGTGCCACTGTAAACATTTATTTGGCTACTGAGGGGATTGAACAGGGTGCCATGTCCTTTTTACTTGCAGGATAACACACAGTCAGGAGATGTAACACATCACAGTACTTTCTGATGTTAGTGGCACTGTTGTGGTCAACAGGCATGTAGTCCACTGCTATCACACAATGGTTACTATCTGGGAGGCAATATGCAGGGGAACTACCAATATAGTGGTTGTTGCCTAGCCAAGTGTGCTTGTGTATGATACATGGATAGAGAGTGCTCTCTGAGTAAAAGATGGGTTGCCTATATGGTTCACTAATCCATACTGTCATATTTAGGGCTGTGGATTGTCTACACTAACCTCTCCAGTGTTTGACATCTATTGATCATTTAATGTGGACATTGTGACATATACTAGGTCCCCAACATAATGATTTAGCAAAACCTGCCCCACAATGGATCCTGTTAATACACAATCACAGCAACCCCCACACAGTATACTGATGTCACACTCACTTGCCAGTACTCAGATTCAACCTACTACCTAGCTTTGTATTGATACTACAGTGTGCCACATTTATCACACACAAACACACATTTGCCAGTACTGAGATTCATCCCCCTATCTAGCTATGTATTGGTAAAACAGTGTACCGCATTTATCACATGCACCATGGAGCTTATAGGATGGATGATGTCCCAATGTTCTTCTGAGGTGAGGAACATCACCAGCCCTTGTAAATACTTGCATTGGCTGATGTAGTGGGTGAGAGATCCCCCCAAAAAATAAATTTTACCCTAAACACACATTTACATTTTTCAGGGGTGAGGTTCAAATCTCTATCTAACAATCTTTTCGGACCATTATGTTACACCTTTACCACATGCACCACTGACCTTACATGGTTTAGGGTTGGCAACAGGTACTTCTAAGGTGGATGATATCTGCAGGACTACTAAAGTCAGGCATTGAGATGTGTACTGGGTGTAAATGGGGCCAAAATCTTTGAGGTATGTGCATACATATGTACACACACAAAAACACTTGCCACAGATGAGCCTCATACCCATACCAATGTAGTTATTGCTACTACATTGTTCTGCATTTATGGCATGTGCTATGGAGTTTACATGTTGAAGAGCTGTGCCAAGGTATCTTTGAAGCAGAGTGACATCAGCAGCAGTGGTACATGAGGGGTAAGGGAAGTGTGGTAAGTGTGAATGACCGCAAAATTAGGTATTTATAAGGATACACACGCTCTCTCACACAAACACTTACATTTACGCAGTTGCCAGGATGAGTATTAGAATTCCTACCTAACAAGTATGCTACACTATAGTATTACTCAGTTATCACAAGCTCCACGGAGCTTATATGTTGGAGAATTGTCCAAAGGTATCTTTGAAGGTGAGTAACATAAGCAGCAGCTTTAAAGGAGGGTTAAGGAGAGAGTTGTAAGTGTGAATGTCCATAAAATCAGGTATCATCAAAGACACTCTCTGAAACAAACATACACAGTTTTACAGTTGCTATGTCTGGGATTAGAACTCCTACCTAACTAGTATCCTACACTATAGTATTACACAGTTATCACAAACATCACGGAGCGTATCTGCTGGAGAGCTTTCCAACGGTATCTTTGAAGGGGAGTAACATCAGCAGCAGTGCTAAAGAGGGGTAAGGGGAGAGTAGTAAGTGTGAATGTCGATAAAATCAGGTATCATCACAAACACACACAATCTCTTACACAAACCCACACAGTTTCACAGTTGCCATGTCTGGGATTAAAACTCCTACCTAACAAGTATGCTACACTATAGCATTATGCAGTTATCACAAGCAACTTGAGGCTTATATGTTGGAGAGCTGTCCAAACGTATATTTGAAGGTGAGTAATATCAGCAGCAGTGCTAAAGGAGGGGTAAGGGGAGAGTAGTAGGTGTAAATGTCCATAAAATCAGGTATCATCAAAGACACAAAAACTCTCTCACCCAAACACACACAGTTTCACAGATGCCAGTTCTGGGATTAGAAAGCATACCTAAATAGTATGCTACACTATAGTTTTCTGCAGTTACCACAAGTGCCACAGAGCTTACAGGGCTGGAATTTGGCGAAAGGGTTATTTCAAGGTGACTGACATCAGCAGGCATGCTAAAGTAGGCAATGGGATGTACAGTGTGTGAGAATGACCTCAAACTCATTCATCTCCACACACACACACACACACACACACACACACACACACACACACACACACACACACACACACACACACACACACACACAGACACACACACACACACACACACACACACACACACACACACAGTTTCACTGGTGTCATGCATGGGATGAGAACTCCTACCTAACTAGTGTGCATAGTTATCGCAAGCTCCATGTAGCTTACAGAGCTGAGATTTGGCCAGAGGGTTATTTCACGGTGACTGACATCAGCAGGACTGCTAACATGGGCAATGGAAAGTACAGTGTGTGTGAATGGACCATAAATCATTCCTCTGGAAACACACACACACACATTCTCAGTCACACACAACTTTACATTTGACAGGACTGGTATACAAATGCTAGATGAATACTGATTTGTACTATTGTGCTACACAGTTATTACAAGCACCACAGACACTATAGGGATGAGGGCTACCAAAAGGATTGTCTACAGTGATTGACATCAGCACATCATATGATATTGGCCGATTGGATGTGTGGTGGGTGGGACAGGCATCATAATGGAATTCTCTCTGTCTCTGTCTATCACTCTCTTCCCCACATCTGTGTGTGTGTATGTTTGACATATTATAGTGTGTTCTCCTTGGATATGTGTGAGTATTCTTATCCAATATGTGTGTGCAAAGCATGAATTGTGTACAATTTGGTGTGTGTGTGTGCACAGACTTCTGCGACTGACAAATATGTGTAGTCCAGTGTGTTGCCAGATATGAGCTTCATTTCTGTAAGTGTAGGAGCATGCCCAGTATGACCTTCTGTTTTGAGTGTATGAATCCATTCCAGGTAGGGTTGTACTCAAGTCCAGAGTTTGGTGTTTTACACCTACAGCTAGCAACCTGTTTCTGCAGGATATCTGTAGATAGGTTGACAGTTTGGAGTCACAATGGGCGACAGTGGGATACTGTAACTATTGCTGTCTATGCGCTTGTGTTACATGGTTGGTTTTAGCAGAGATATTCAGACATATGTACTGTTTTACACTGTGATGTATTATGTCATCAACTACTGACATATAATTATGAGCTCACAGTTATTTCCTGGGAAATACAAGATGAATTAAGCTGTGTCCAGTATTGTGGTCCTCAGCCTACAAATTCTTGCATGTTCATGCCATTCTGGAGGGGTAGCTGTAGACACTTGCTGACGGGTCTGTGTAAATGGTCCAGCACCTTGATACTATGGTGGCTGAGGATCCCCTTCTTGTACATATATCAACTTAACAGAATGGCCATACCATGCTGTGGACACACTTCTCAGCTGTACAGATTCACCCAGGTTACCCAGAGGCAGGACTCATATATCTGGTCAGTTCCCCTTCAAATTGTGGTTTATGAGCAGGCTTGTAGCCACCAATTACTGTTTTTTTAGGCAGGGGTAGTATGGACATACATCAGAGTTTCAGACTTCACACACTCCATGACGTCCATGCTTTTACACCCCCCACTCTGTTATTCTATCCTCTTCTTAACATTATGCGAGCGATATCTGAGAAGTATCCCTATAGTTAGGCCTTTATTCCAATGGTATTAAGGGGTTGGTCCACAGTTCATGCAGTAAGACATGGTGGGCAAGCTACTGGGATTTTCATCATGGCCTTGCATTTGTGTTCTGTTGACTGTGTTAGGTTGTTAGTTGGGACCCCATGTGATACCATATAATGGCACTACAGGTGAGGCGCAGGCCTTTGACAGAGGACTGTAGGCTATTTGGTAGTGATGCAGTCCATCTGTAGCAGGCCAGTGCATTCTGTCACTCCTACATTCCCAAGCTGTGAGCCAGTAGATTCCCCTGGGGTGACAGGGTAAATGTGCTTGGTGTTAATGACAATAGTTCCTCTTCATATTAATCTATTAGTCTGGATGCAAGCAGGATGCTGCTTACAGCTAGGGACACACCTGCATGGGACTCCTCTTTAACATGCTGCATTCTGTGGGTATTCCCATACAGAAGTGAGGTCATACTGTACTCATTCCAAACAGCAAGGATATGACCTGTGATAAATCTGTGGCTGATGGTAGGGTGAGCTGAGTGCATGTGTGATATGGAAGCTACTTGCAGTTGACTCACAGATATACATGGGATATTTCCCTTATACTGCCTTGTGTGGGGACATAGACAGTCTCTCATTACTTCATAACTGTACCTTTTGTGGTCTGCCAGTGATTGGCCAGACTACATCAGTATTCCATCCTTCACAGACAACTAATGTGCTGCTAACCTGTATGTACAATTCCAAAGTTGTTTGCAGTTGACAGTTACATTTTATGCACTCTTTCTAGGGTACTTCCATCTGTGTACTGCATGTATGTATGGGTCCACATTCATGGCATGTCCATCTTTCAGACGGTGACAGATATTGACATCTGGACGGTGAGTATGGATGACTGCTGACATGGGCATTACTGAGAAGCATTGTGGTTGGCACTGCAGTTGTCATAACATGGCCCTGTCATCCACAGTACTGTCCATAGGCCACTGAGACATAACTCTCCATGCATACATGCTGACCACTTCCAGACAGTATTGAACACACAACAACCTAACACATGAACCCCTACATATTGTACACATGCAACAATCTATCCTGTAGATTGGACCAGCTCAAGTAATCTGTGTTCCACTGTTATTACACCTCACACTTACATGTTACTGCATTTCTACATAGGATTGTTGGGGGGCAAACCTGATGACTTTAAACATTTGCTATGACTGCACTGGTAATTCAGGTACTCTGTTGGCTTCCATTTCATTTTGCAATCTGGCCTGTCATGTGATCATCAGGGGAGAGTACCATATCTGGGCTTCTGCCTGGTAGTGCCCATGCAACCCCTTGCAGGCACAATTCCCATGTCTGTGACCAGACATGAAGAACTGGACACCCTGCCATGTATGGTCTGCAGCTGTCCAACATGCTCCTATATAGGGCAACCACATGGCAGAAATGTGTACATACATACACACACACATCACCAACACAGCTAGGGCACCTCCATACCCACACACACCATGTCTGCACAGGCCATTTAATAAAGAACCCCCTAACCCACACACATGATGTCAACCAAACGGCTCAACCTAGGTCTCTGGCAAGCTCACAACACACCCTGTGCATATGATGATATCTGTGCCACATCTCTGTCATCCATACCATCGATGCAGAGAAATGTTGATACAGTTCTGATACACAGGGTGAATGTACTAAGGTTTAGCAATGTAATTCTGTTTAACATCTTGTCATCTGGAATGATTAATCCTTACACATTAGTGTGTGTAGGTGTCCAGCCATGATGCGTTATAGCTGTTATTAACACTGACAGGTTGGGGTCTGCATAATGTATTTTGGTTGTGTTCTAGTTGTCTATGTGTCAGCAGGATGTTGGTCTGCAGTCCTTTCCTACAAGGGGTGTGGCACTGTCGTGGCACACTGACTGTGTCATATCCTGGGTACAGTTAAACACAAGTAACAGGTCTGTATAACACTTACTGCATGTGCCACATGGCTGAAAATCCTGAGGGGTGTATACAGGTGAGTCAATGGTGGCCGATGTAAGCAGCTTTTCTATAGTAGACAATGGTAAGTGTACTGGGTGGCACACACTAAATGTTTGTGACTAACACACACAGACACAGACTTTGGTGTTGATGCAATACACAGAGATGCAATACACAGAGAATGCTGTCAACATGGATGTACTAAATTTTGCAGTGAACTCATTTTGGCCTATGTAATTCCACTAGGACCAAATTGCAAAAACATCACATCAGTAAATAATCAGTCCATCAGTTTAATGTCATTGACAATGGTACTGGCAGGGTATATGTCCTCTTCCCCAATGTAGTGCAATAATGGAGTTGGTAAACATAGGTGTGCTGGAGTGGGTGGCACAACCCCCCACTTTGGAGGGTGTGGGGTGGCATAGAACCACACATAGTGTGATTAACAACTACTTAACATGTTAACATAAACTGTACAGTATAACAGCACACTAAGCGAGGGGATGTGCACAACAATAACCCCAATGCGGGTGACTGTGCCCACAACAACCACACCCAACTATATATACCAACTCCAGTAAAGCTGTATAACTGTACAATGGGGAAGAGGACATTTACACACCCACTACTAGTTTTAATGGAATGAATTTCCACAAGATGAATGCTTTGAAATGTCACCATTTGCCAGTTAGTTCTCAGACAAATGATCTCCTGGGAAATATATTTTCTGCAAACTGAAGTAGATCCATTCACATACACAAACACTTACTTGGCAACACTGGGAGTAGAACCCCTACCTAATTACTTATTGCTACTAATGTGTTTGGCCTTAATTGCACACACCACAGAACTTCTAGGGTGAGGTGTGTCACGAGCTTCCTGTTAAGTGAAGAACATCACCAGACTTTGTACAGTATGGTAATGGGGATGTACTGGGTGTTAATGAACAATACATAGTATGACATACTGTCATATACACATTGACAAACACATACAGCCATATACATATTTGACAGACCTGGCTTTGGAAGTGCTAACTGCCTTTTCAGTGAGTCCATACTGTTACAGAGATTTTGCACACAGCACATGCATCATTGGGCTGGATAGTGTAATCAGTTACCTGTATGGTTGGTGGTGACAACGGCCATCATACAGTGGACCTTGGGACATGTACTAGGGTACCATGGTGTAAAGACAGTATACCCAGCAACCACACCTCACATTGGATATTGTACTCATTGAAACCCATAATAATGCTCTGACATAACCACAATCACACATTGACCAGGACTACAATACAAATGCTTGTCTAATCAGTGCTATTACAGGGATATGCATTTATTGGACATGCCACAGGGATAGTAGGGTGAGGGCTTGTCATGGCTCCCCTAATCTCAGCAACATCACCATCCCTTATAATGTATGGCAAGGTTTAGTGTATTTGGAGAATGTGGCCTCAGAATGCTGTCTCCTACAAATATGCACACTCACACACAATTGTGCACGCACACACATACACACACACACACACACACATGCGCACATGTGCACACACACACACACACACACACACACACACACACACACACACACACACACACACACACACACACACACACACACACACACACACACACACACACACACACACACACACACACACACACACACACATACTCACATTTGCCAGGACTCAGAGGGTTACCCATGCCTATTTACCCATTTGTAGAACAGTGTTATGCTGGTACTGCAAGCTCCAGATAGCCCATAGGGTGAAGAGTGTAACATGGTACAATTAATGTGAATTATAGCAGCAGCCATTTCTAAGTAATGCAATGGGGGGATGTATTGGGTGAGAAGGCCCTCAGACTACTTTCAACTACAAGTTTAGAAATGCACAGACACTGTTATTCCCAGTAATGCACACTGATACATTTCTCTGTACTAAGGTCCATAGGTGCAGGTGTTCCTAGTTGTGTATTAGGCTAATGTCCATGGAGAGATAAGAAAAGGAGGGCATGTTGGTTCACTGGCATAATGCCACCTGACATTTGTCAGTAGGTCATCTATCAACTGATGGCACTTGAGTGATCCCCAGAGTGACGGTTAAATTCAACATCCAAACATCTGGTTTTCTCTTGCAGAAGGTCAGTGAGGTGCTCCAACTGACATGTATGCAACATATATTGCATAACATGGCCAGTGTCTTGGTTAGATACCTGTACCCAAGCATGTTCTGTTGACTGTGGTAGTCTGGTTGAGGTATCCATAGCATGTGGTGCATACAGAGTGGGGTTTCTTAGCTGTGGCATTCATAACACAGCAGGGCAGACATGTCAGTGTCAGTCAATCAGAGATTACCTGTAAGTAGCCAAGATGGATACCTGACATCTGCACATCTGTACAGAAGGCAGAGAGAAATTAGATAGCAAACAGGTTATGCATTAGGATGAATGTTTTGACAGATAGATGTCTGACACTGATAGGTATGCCATTTCTACATGACAGCAGTCCTCAATGACATGTCCAAAACACACAGTAGTCTACAGTTAATATCAACATATCAGATTAATATCCAGTAGGAGATACTTAAAAACATACAGCTTAAACATGAAGAACACGATAGTCAATAGTCAGAATCTAGCTTTGCATGCAGGGGTGTATGGTTCCAGTACTACAATCTGCAATCTACTCTTACTTGGAAAAACACTGTTAAAAGTACTAATGTAATGATACAATACATGCAAGTGTGACTCCATATAACCTGGGATACTACCCATGTATGAAACACATGCAAAGAGAAAAGATTGTGGCACTACCCATGTATACTCAGGTGTCCCATACAGTATACCCACACCCCTTGCTACTGTTATGACAGCACATAGAAGCATGTTATGTACATGGAATTAAATACAGTTATTAAAGATATCATTAGCCTTCTATTTTATCAGACTGGAATGTAAGCTCTGGTTACCAGTGATGAGCTATGTTTATTAGGTGTAAGTATTGCATAAATATAAATGGTAAGCAGATTTGCGCATTGGTAAGTGAAGCCTACATGGTGTAAGCGCCTTTTCGTTTAACCGTACATTAGCACCGCTTACCATCATGCAAACATGCAAACCCACTTAAAGCTTCTCAAAACTGCCTTAACCACTCTGTATCCACAGTCCTTGCTCTGCCTAGTAACAAAATAAACAGCCCTTGCAGGTCTTGCACCCAGGAACCTCTAGACTACAGCCACTGCACTTAACCACTACACCATCTGAGCTATAAAAATATCTGTTGCTTTTTCAAATATATCAGTCAGTACACGGACTGAATAGTAGTGAACAACTGCCGTGACTACTACAATTGTTTACTACTTGTTAGTGAAAATAGCGTTAAATCAGTCATGTTTTTATATCTAAATATACACATATCAGATAAATATAGTGGGATACATCTGAGAATATGTACATACAACACTCATGTTGTAAGATAACAAGGATATATGTGTATATATATATATATATATATATATATATATATATATATATATATATATATATATATATTTATGTGTGTGTGTGTGTATAACATATGCCCATAACATGTAGTGGAGTCATACCTCAGCACCATAACTCTCAACCTCCTAGTGCAAGGGAATGTAATGCAAGTATTGCAGTTATAAATGTAGAATGTTGCTACAGTAACACGGGTTATGTCAACAGACATTTTGTGAAGGAAGGCTCTTCTGAAACTGAGATGTACGCCATCAGTTACTGACAGACATCATAAAATCATCATAGTGAAGTACCACACAAATCACAGTAATAATCCTGTGCAATGCAGCAGAAATATGGCCAATAAGCGTGGACAATCTGAAACATTTTGGTCAGTCCAGAGGTATACACAGAACTCCTTAGTGCAAGATGTGTGGACCAAGCCTGACAAAGGGGATGTTTACAGCCATGAATATGTGGATATATTACAAATACTGGAGTAGATAAGCTCACACAGTTGATGCATTCACACCATCCTGTCTATCCTAACATATATTAACTGGAGGAGCAGAGATCCCAAGCCCACATACTTCCTAATAATTAGTGACATACATCTTCACAGCATCCCACTGCTTTTTCAGAAATACACAACACATATGGTGGCTAGGCAACAATACATCTGACAAATATCTGGACATAACATCACATTAGGTAAATACACTGAGCTGCTAGGCTTGTCACCAAGTACTGTCTAAACTACAGGCAGACTGCCACAACACTAACCCAATTTTCCTATGGGGCAATACACATGTAATTGCAAATATTGCAGGCACTACAGGCATGTAACAACATGGAGTAACAGACACCAGTGTGAAAGTGCATGCCCACAACCAATCTCAACACAGTCACGTTATGGTAAGCCTAATTAATAGTACAGTATACGGACTGTGTGAACAAAACCATCATAATATTTGCCACTCACACACTAACCCTACATATACTGGCCCAATTCACAGTGTAGTCTGATGTCTGACTGTGGTATGGGACATGTCTCAGTCTGGCCCTACAAACATATATGCTGATAGGATGCCAGAAACTGGAGCAGCATGTAACGTCAGATAGAACAGGACCAAGAACACTGACATCTACCCCAGTCTGTACCCAGGCCAAATAACATATTCACAATACACTGCTACATAATACTGACACTCAGTCAACAATCACCATAAGTACACAGACCTCACTACTGTACAGACTGCAACAGAATGTCCAGGTTTTGTCCTCAAATATAAGGCCTCCTATACATAACATGTCTGGCAGTCTGATATATCACTGGCTTAGCATCAGGAATGGTGAAGTCAGTAAATAATGATATACTGTACATATGCACCTCTTACTGCATGACATATGGACAAAGGGTGACAGAATTGGGGGACAGAGGCACAAATACAGTGCCAATTTTGACATATTGCTGTGATAAACTGAGAAAATTGCAGGTGTAAGAGAGTTTGCTGTGACATATCTCTTCTGAGGGATATGAAGTCAGTAACACACATGAATGTCACCAGTTACTGACTGCAATCATCAGAGTATGCTACTGCATTTATAAAGACAGAAAATGTATGAGTAACACACCACATCTAAGACTCCAAACTCTAGCCAGTCTGCAGATAGCCCTACAAGTGATAGTTTCCTCAACCACATAACACTGTCATGCCAGACTTTAAATCATGCAGAACAGTCACATCCACACAAGAACCCTGTTAAACCAACAGTACTTCAAATGTAGAAAAGCAATACTTACATTGTGTCCCCATGTCTGGAACATCCCCATCCAGTTTGTTGGCCTTTCTCCACAATGTTTGTTGTAATAGGTATTTACAACCACCCTCTTTGATGCTGTTTGTCAGACACCCACATGAAGTCCTGCTCACAGTGAAGGAAAAGGGCCAACACCCACATGAAGTGCTTAGTTATAGGAGTGTGTTTCCATGCAATTGGCTATAGGAACAATACCACAGCTGTCCCACATGCAATTAGCAAGTGGGGGACTCCAATTCGTGCAGAGGCCATCAGCTGATCATGAGCATTACCTAGAAAAGTCAAGCTGCTGCCTATGCAAAACAGATGTATTTTTCCACATCTACCAGAGAGGGAGAGAGACAGAGACAGAGAGAGAGACAGAGAGAGAGTAAGAAAGGAAGAGAGAAGGAGCCAAGCCTGTTTGTGTATGATCCATGGGTGGAGAGTGGTCTCAGGGTATTATAACGGTTGCCTATATTGTTTACTAATCCATACTGTCACATAGTAGTTGCAAATGGCAGTAGACATTTATGACTGTGGATTGTCTACAACAACCTCTACAGCATTTGACAACTGTTGGCCTTGTAATGTGGACATTGGGACATATATGTCCTCATTGTAATAATGTAGCAAAACCTGGACTGCAATGGATCCTGTCATTACACAATTACCCCAACATCCACACAGGATACTGATGACACACAAACACACACACACTTACCAATACTGAGTTTCAACCCCCTTCTTGGCTCTGTATTGCTAATGCAGTGTTACGCAGTTATCACATGCGCCATGGAGCTTACATGTTGGAGAGCTGTTCAAAGGTATCTTAGAAGGTGAGTGACATCAGCAGCAGTGTTAAAGGAGGGGTGAGGAAAGTGTAGTAAGTGTGAATTTCCACAAAATTAGGTGTCAATAAAGACACACACACACTCTCTCTCACACAAACACACACATTATCACAATTGCTAGGACCATGATTAGAACTCCTACATAACAAGTTTGCTACACTACAATATTACACAGTTATAGCAACTGACATGGAGCTTATAGGGCTGAAACTTGGCCAAAGGGTTATTTCAAGATGATTGACATCAGCAAGCGTGCTAAAGTAGGGCAATGGGAGGTGCAGTGAGTGTGAATAAACTCAAAATCATTCATACACTCACACACACACACACACACACACACACACACACACACACACACACACACACACACACACACACACACACACACACACACACACACACACACTTGCAAGTACTGAGATCCATAGGTTCATTGCTTCACAGGTGTGTAGTAGGTGAATGGACCTAAATGATCTACAAGGTTAGGTGAAGGGAATACCTTGGCATCAGGCCAAATGACAATAGTCCCCAGGGTGGCTCAGGGGTGTAGTCCCTGGAGTGGTCCCCAGGGATGGGTATTGTAGTCACCATCCACTCATCTGGGTTTCTATTGTGGGTGGCCAGTGATGTGCACTGCTTCCCATTTTTGTGATCTATATTCCATAACATGGACAGTGTCTGGGTTGTGCACATGTCCCACATGTATGTTCTTTGATTTTGGAAGTGTACTTGAGGTCTCTGGGACATGTTGTGTGTACAGATTGGTATCTTCTGATGTAGCATTCCTGATCTCATTTGGTGAGACCTGGCTATGTAACTGAGGTTGTGATTGAACCTATATTGACAGTATGATACGGGTAGTCAGTGGAATTACTGGCATCTGTCCATACAGGGCATGTGTATAAGGCATGGTATTCTCCTTGTGGGGTACGTTTGCAGACTCTACAATTGTTTCAGGCATCCAGTGGAGAACATGGCAAAAGGGTCACAGTACACATTTATTTTCTACTGAGGGGATGGAACAGGGTGCCATGTCCTTTTACTTGCTGGATAACACACAGTCAGGAGATGTAACACAAATAGTGCTTTCTGATGTCAGTGGCACTGTTGTGGTCAGCAGGCATGTAATCCACTACTATCACACCATGGTTACTATCTGGGAGGCAATATGCAGGGAAACTACCAATATAGTGGTTATTGCCTAGCCAAGTGTGTTTGTGCATGATACATGGGTGGAGAGTGCTCTCTGAGTATTAGAAGAGTTGCCTATATTGTTCACTAATCCATACTGTCACATATAGGATTGTGGATTGTCTATACTAACCTCTCCAATGTTTGACATCTGTTGGCCTTTTATTGTAGACATTGTGACATATACTAGGTCCTCAACATAATCATTTTGCAAAACCCGCCCCACAATAGATCCTGTTAATACACAATCACAGCAACCCCCCACACAGGATACTGATGTCACACACACTTGCCAGTACTGAGATTCAACCCACTACCTAGCTTTGTATTGCTACTAAAGTGTACTGCATTTATCGCACACAACAAACACACACACAAACACACACTTGCCAGTATTGAGATTCATCGCCCTACCTAGCTATGTATTGCTACTACAGTGTTCCACATTTATCATACACACACACACACACACACACACACACACACACACACACACACACACACACACACACACACACACACACACACTCACACTTGCCAGTACTGAGATTCAACCCCTTACCTATCTATGTATTGGTAATACAGTGTACCACATGTATCACACTCACCACAGAGCTTATAAGATGGATGTTGTCTCAATATCCTTCATAGGTTCATAGGTTCATAGGTTCATACTAGGCTATCTGCCCTGGGGCAATTATAAGCCTAGTCCGATTCTGTATTACTTATGCCACCCCTTGATTTGAGTATACTGTGCCCTTTTTAAGGTTTAGTTTACTGTGCCTCTGTCTAATAGTGACACGGGAGTAATCCCTGGGACAAACCTACGATCCCCCATTCACTTATCAAGATTCTTCTTGAAGAGATTCAGTGAGGTGCTCTGCCTCACATGAACTGGAATTCTATTCCAGAGCGAAGGGAGCCTCTGGGTTATGAACCTGTCCCTTCAGCAAGTTCTATTTATTTCTGTGGTGAGGTTCAAGTCCCTCGAGCGTGTGGCTCTAAGGGATTTAGATTTACTGAGGTGGAGCATGTCCATTAATTCTGGATTTGACATAGCTTTGTATGTCAGGCATAGATCGCCTCGAAGTAGGTGGTATGCAACTGAGTAGAGCTGGAGTTTTTTTAACCGAGCAGCATATGGCATCTGTTTGAGACCCTTGATCCTCTTGGTGAGATACTTTTGGGGTCTTTCTAATTGCTGCAGGTGTCGGGTAAGGTACATCCCAAAAGGGGCATTGTATTCTATGATGGGCCTGATGAGGGATGAATAAAGGGGCACGATTACCTCTCTTGATCTAGATGTGAAACCCTTCGTGATGAGGTGGGCTATGTAGAAGGTCTTTCTAACCACTTTGGCAATGTGGTTTTCAAAGGAGAGATTGCTATCAACTTGGGTCCCCAGGTCCCTAATAACTTTCTCTGTACTTAATGGGTTTCCGCCTATGTGGTAATTTGTGGGCACATTGTTTTTGCCAAAGGGTATGACTATACATTTTTAGGCATTTAGCTTTAAACCATGGTGCTGGCACCAGTTATCTGTCTCTGTGAGACCTTTTTGAAGGATGTTTGTGTCAGCTGGAGAGTTGATTATGGCGCCCAGTTTGCAGTCGTCTGCGAACTTGGTGAGCCATAGTCCTCCCAAGTTTGCCTGTACCTCGGAAAAGTATATACCGAACAAGAGTGGTCCCAGGACAGAACCCTGTGGGACACCACTTGTGACCGGTTTCGAGTCTGACATGGCTCCAGCAACTCTCACTCTGTGGGTTCTGTCTTTGAGCCAGTTTGCGACCCATCTTGTGACATAGGGGTTTATATTTAAGCTGGATAGCTTATCTATGATGCCCGAGTGGGGTATTGTGTCAAATGCCTTTGCAAGGTCCAGATAGGCTGTGTGGACTACCTTCCCTTCATCTATGGCTTTGGTGACTGTTTCAAAGAAGTCAACCAGGTTCAAAAGGCAGGATCTGCCCTTGACAAAGCCGAACTGGATAGGATCTAGTGTCTGTACGTCCCCAATGTCTTTGTTTATGAGCTCCATGATGATCCTCTCCATAGCCTTGCAAACTAAGCTAGTCAGGCTTATGGGGCAATAGTTTCCAGGGTCCGTAGAGGCTCCACCTTTGTGGAGTGGGACCACTGTTGCTGTACGCCATTCTGTGGGCACATATCCTGTAGTGAGGCTGACATTGTATAGCTGTTTTATTTGAGGGATTAGTTCCTCTTGGAGTTCATGTAGGACGCAACCTGGGACGCCATCTGGTCCCATGGAAGCAGTGTTTTTTACTTTAGAGAGGGCAGCCTTCACCTGAGCATCTGTGATGTTTGGGAGGCAGCCCTCTGCCGGGATAGATACTTGCTCTTTTGGGGGGGAGGGGGTGGAGAAGTTTGCACTGAACCTGTCTGCCAGGATATTGGCGATGTCTGTGGGTTCAGTGTATTTTTTGTCGTTTAGAATCAACTCAGAACAAGTCTGGGAGTTGCATCCCAGGTTTCTAACATAACTGAAAAAAGCCTTATGATTGTCTTTGGTGTCCTGTGCAATATTTCTCTCGAAGCTGGCCTTGGAGGATTTTATGAAGGATCATAATTTTTTGCTAGTACTGATCAGAGATGCCTTCCCTATTAGGGATTTTGCTCTATCATGTAGTAGCTTCCTCCTTCTGTTGTACAGTTTATTTATGGCAGGGGTCCACTGGACTGGACGCCTGCCTTTGGATGATTGGGTCTTGGTTTTGTTTGGGATAGCATGATCCATGCATTCCTGGAGAAGTCCGTAGAATGCATTTATATAAGATTCTGCAGTTTGGGCTGTAGTTCCCACTGGCCCTGGGGCCTTGAAGGATTCCACTTCGGTTTTGAGAAGTGAGAAGTTCGCTTTTGAGAAGTTTTTCACTGTGGTTTTCTGGGCTGGGGGTGGGGTCGGGATGTGGACATCCAGTGAAATTAATTTATGGTCTGATCTTACCAATGAGGGATATACTTCTGGTGTGGAGCATAGAGTCCCCATGTTGGTAATGATCAGGTCTAGTATGTTGTCCCCTCTTGTGGGAGTGGTGACTAGTTGTTCCATAGCATTTGAATTTATAATTTCCAGGAATCTTTGGGCTAAGGTGTTGGGGCTTGAGTAGTGCTCACAATCAATATTTGGGTAGTTGAAGTCACCCACTATAATGGTGTTCGGAGAGATCTTCATGTTCTCCAATGTTTTCAGGAAAGCCGAATGGGATTTCTGACTTTGAGTGGGTGGTCTGTAGGATGCTATAAACTGAAAAGCAGTCTTGCCCACTGTTAGTTGCACATGGATGGTCTCCGATACTTCGTGCAATGCCACTAACCTGGAGATGTGGATATCCTTGATAAATATGGAAACTCCCCCTCCTTTTGTGGTTCGGTCCGGGTTTTGGGGCCGAAAAGCATGATATGAGGTATAGCCTGGTAGTGCTGGGGTGCTCTCTGGAGCCTTGAACCAGGTTTCTGTCACTTCACAGATATCAATGTTCTCCATACTGAGGAGAGCTTCGAGTGCGTGCATCTTGAGGTTAAGTTTTCTGGCGTTTAGCAGCATTACCCTTAGTTTCTTGTTCCTTGTGCTGTCTATGGGGGTGGGTTTGACTTTTGAGCCTTGCCTAAAAAAGGCACTATGGGGGTGGCAAGAGCCATTGCCAATATCCGAAAGCCCAGTGGTGACAGGTGCAAGCCGTCCCTAGCGAAGCAACGTGGCTTATCGAGCATGTCATCCCAGGCTGACAGACACTGGATCCCCCTTTGAATGACACCAAAATTTTAGCCAATTGTTAAAATCGATCATTTTGTCTTTGTACTGTGGCATCATTCTAGGTGAGGGTAAGATGCTGCTCAAGGTCAGGGTCATATCAGCCTGGGCTATATGATCAGAGAGCTCCTCTATGTCTCTTTTCATGTAGTCCAGGGAGGCACGTCTCAGGTCATTCACACCAGCATGTACAATGACTGAGTCATATTTGTATTTGCTTTGGAGTGACCTGAGTGCTTGCGTTATGTGTCGGATCCTAGCACCCGACAGGCAGCTCACCGTGACCTTCTCTTTATTCAGCCTGGTGTGCGGGATGTCAGTGTGTCTGACAATAGAGTCACCTATAACAAGAGTATCAGGTGTGTAATTCAGCCTTAAGGGCTGTGGCTGCTTGGCACACTGACTTTGTGGGTTATGTGTTGTGTGTGTTTTGTTTTGAGGTAGCGTTTGCTTGGATGTCTGCTTTGGAGGTCTCTGTTGCTTAGGTAGATTTTTATTTAGAGCCTCCGAGTATGTTTTTGTGTATTTATGTGTTTGGTTCGCTGATGTGGTGGGACTATGTGATACTGGAATTGTGTTGTGTGAGGTTACCTTCTCCTCCTGACTGGTTACACCAGTTTTGAGATGAGAGAGCTCAGCCTCCAGTTTGGCTAAATAGTTGCATCTCTCACATATATTTGAACCTGTTTGGAGGAGGAGAGGATTGTCTGTGTACATGAGACAGTTGTAACATTGCCTCAAAATTCCCAGATTCACCAGCTGGACTGGAGAGGAAACCATTGACTGACCTTTGGACATGCTAGAGTAATAGGGAAACTGAATTTAAGACGGACCAATAGAGGACAGGGTAATCGTAGAGAGTATAAGAGTAAGTAGTGCTTATGGTTTAATAGTGCTAACTTGTAGGATTACTTAATTGGACCAGTGAAGGGCCTTAGAATGAGAATATGGTGTTTAAATTGAGAGATAGATCAGTTCTAAGGGAAAAAGTGAAGAGCAGACTTTGTGGAGCCAGAAATAGTTTAAACCCAATTAGGCGGCGCTGCCCATTGTTGCGCTATGCTCAAAAATGTGCAAAACCACACAAAAGAGGGTTTTAAGAGGGGAAGATGAAGGAGTTTTGGAATTGACCCAAAATGGCCAATAAAACTACAGTTTCAAGTCAGTAACCATTCCCACAGGGGCAGGCAGGCTGCTCAATGTTTTTCACTGCCACTGATCAACAGAGAGACTTTCCTTTAGCCCAAGCAAAAAATGGCCTCACAGAAACTTACAAACAGTTCAAGAACAGCAAGCCTGTAACTGAACTTTTTTAAATCTCAGAAAAGTGGGAAAAAAGCAAGATTTTGTTTTTTTTGTTTTTCAGAGATAGCAGAGGTTAACAAGTATCAACAAGTTATAACAGTGCAGTAAATGACCCCACACAAGAGTGCTAGGCCAAAGACAGATAAAATGCAAGTTTTGAGAAAAAAACGATTTTAAAAATAAGTGCGAACAGGAAATTCAGTAAACAGCTCTAGGTTGTGCTCTAAATACAGTTACTAATGCAGAAATCAAATTTAACAAGCCAGAAAATGCTCAAAATAGGCGGCTATGCAGAAAAACTTAGCAAATAAACAGAGGAAAAATACTTAAAGTCTCAAAAGTGGCTCCTTTTTTCTCTCAGCGTTTTCTCCTCTTGGTGGGTGCTTCACCAACAGTCAACAAGCCTGAAAAGATGCCAAAACCACGAGGCAACCAGGTTTTAAGAGAGGAAGATGAAGGAGTTTTGGAATTGACCCAAAATGGCCAATAAAACTACAGTTTCAAGTCAGTAACCACTCCCACAGGGGCAGGCAGGCTGCTCAATATTTTTCACTGCCACTGATCAACAGAGAGACTTTCCTTTAGCCCAAGCAAAAAAATGGCCTCACAGAAACTTACAAACAGTTCAAGAACAGCAAGCCTGTAAGTGAACTTTTTTAAATCTAAGAAAAGTGGGAAGAAAGCAAGATTTTTTTTGTTTTTTTGTTTTTTCAGAGATAGCAGAGGTTAACAAGTATCATCAAGTTATAACAGTGCAGTAAATGACCCCACACAAGAGTGCTAGGCCAAAGACAGATAAAATGCATGTTTTGAGAAAAAAACGATTTTAAAAATAAGTGCAAACAGGAAATTTAGTAAACAGCTCTAAGTTGTGCTCTAAATACAGTTACTAATGCATAAATCAAATTTAACAAGCCAGAAAATGTTCAAAATAAGCAGCTATACAGAAAAACTTAGCAAATAAACAGAGGAAAAATACTTAAAGTCTCAAAAGTGGCTCCTTTCTTCTCTCAGTGTTTTCTCCTCTTGGTGGGTGCTTTACCAACAGCCAACAAGCCTGAAAAGATGCCAAAACCATGAGGCAACCAGGTGAGGAACATAGCCAGCCCTTGTAAAGACTGGCATTGGGTGATGTAGTGGGTGAGAGATCCCAAAAATAATTTTACCCTACACACATTTACATTTTCCAGGGGTGAGGTTCAAACCTCTCTAACAATCTTTTCAGACCATTATGTTATGCCTTTACCACATGCACCACTGACCTTATATGGTTTAGGGTTGGCAACAGGTACTTCTAAGGTGGATGATATCGGCAGGACTACTAAAGTCAGGCATTGAGATGTGCACTGGGTGTAAATGGGGTCAAAATCTTTGAGGTATGGGCATACCTATGTACACACATGCACAAACAATTGCCATGGATGAGCCTCAAACCCATACCTATGTAGTTATTGCTACTACATTGTTCTGCATTTATGGCATGTGCTATGGAGTTTACATGTTAGAGAGCTGTGCCAAGGTATCTTTGATGATGAGTGACATCAGCAGCAGTGGTAAATGAGGGGTAAGGGAAGTGTGTAAGTGTGAATAACTGCAAAATCAGGTCTCTACAAGGATACACACACTGTCTCACACAAACACTCACATTTACACAGTTGCCAGGATTAGGATTAGAATTACTTCCTAACTAGTATGCTACACTATAGTATTATGCAGTTATCGCAAGCTCCATGGAGCTTAATTGTTGTAGAATTTTCAAAAGGTATTTTTGAAGGTGAGTAACTAAGCAGCAGTGCTAAAGGAGGGATAAGGCGAGAGTAGAAAGTGTGAATGTCTATAAAATCAGGTACAATCAAAGACACTCACTCAAGCAAACCTACACAGTTCACAGTTGCTATGTCTGGGATTAGAACTCCTACCTAACTAGTATGCTGCACTATAGTATTTCACAGTTATCACAAGCGCCACTGAGCTTATATGCTGGAGAGCTTTCCATAGGTATCTTTGAAGGTGAGTAACATCAGCAGCAGTGCTAAAGGAGGGGTAAGGGGAAAGTAGTAAGTGTGAATGTCCATAAAATCAGGTATCATCAAAGACACACAAAGTCACTCACCCAAACACGCAGAGTTTCACAGATACCAGGTTTGGGATTAGAACTCCTACCTAACTAGTATGCTACACTATAGTTTTACACAGTTATCACAAGTGCCACAAAGCTTACAGGGCTGAGATTTGGCCAAAGGGTTATTTCAAAGTGACTGACATCAGCAGGCATGCTAAAGTAGGCAATGGGAGATGTAGTGAGTGTGAATGGCCTCAAAATCATTCATCTCCACACACAGATACACACACACATACACACACACACACACACACACACACACACACACACACACACACACACACACACACACACACACACACACACACACACGTGTGGTGAGTGGGAGAAGCCTCATAATGGAATTCTCTCTGTCACTGTCTGTCTCTCTCTTCCCCACATGTCTGTGTGTGTATGTTTGACATATTATAGTGTATTGGCCTTGGATATGTGTTAGTACTCCTATCCAATATGTTTGTGCAAAGCATGAATGGTGTACAATTTGGTGTGTGTGCACAGACATCGGTGAATGACAAATATGTATAGTTCACTGTGTTGTCAGACATTCTCTAAGTGTAGGAGCATGCCCAGTATGACCTTCTGTATTGAGTGTGTGAATCCATTCCAGGTAGGGTTGTACTCCAGTCCAGGGTTTGGTGTTTTACACCTACAGCTAGCAACCTGTTTCTGCAGGATATCTGTAGATAGGTTGACAATATGGAGTCACAATGGGTGACAGATAGTGGGATACTGTAACTATTGCTGTCTGTGCTCTTGTGTTACATGGTTGGTGTTAGCAGAGATATTCAGACATATGTACTGTTTTACACTGTGATGTATTACGTCATCACCTACTGCCATATAATTATTTGCTCACAGTTATTTCCTGGGAAATACAAGATGAATGAAGCTGTGTCCAGTATTGTGGTCCGCAGTCTACAAATTCTTGCACACTCATGCCATTCTGGAAGGGTAGCTGCAGACACTTGCTGATGGGTCTGTGTAAATGGTCCAGCACCCTGGTACTATGGGGGCTGAGGATCACCTTCTTGTACATATATCGACTTAACAGAATGGCCATATCCTGCTGTGGCCATACCTCTCAACTGTACAGATTCACCCTGGTTACCCAGAGGCAGGACTCATATATCTGGTCAGTTCCCCTTCACATTGTGGTTTATGAGCAGGTTTGTAGCCACCCATTACTGCTTTTCTTTAGGCAGGGGTAGTATGGGCATACATCAGCATTTCAGACTTCACACACACTCCAAGATGTCCATGCTTCTACACCCCCCACTCTGTTATTCTAGCCTCTTCTTAACATTATGCGAGCAATATCTGAGAAGTATCCCTATAGTTGGGCCTTTATTCCAGTGGTATTTAGGGGTTGGTCCACAGTTCATGCAGTAAGACATGGTGTGCATGCTACTGGGATTTGTCAACATGGACTTGCATTTGTGCTTTGTTGAATGTGTTAGGTTGTTAGTTGGGACCCCATGAGATACTATACATTGGCACTACTGGTGATGCACAGGCCTTTGACAGAGGACTGTAGGCCGTTTGGTAGTGATGCAGGCCATCTGTAGCAGGCCAGTGCATTCTGTCACTCCTACATTCCCAGGCTGTGAGCCAGTGGATTCCCCTGGGGAGACAGGGTAAGTGTGCGAAGTGTTAATGTCAATAGTTCCTGTCCATATTAATCCATTGGTCTGGATGCAGGCAGGGTGCTGCTTACAGCTAGGGACACACCTGCATGAGACACTTCTTCATCATGCTGCATTCTGTGGATATTCCCATACAGAAGTGAGATCATACTGTACTCATTCCCAACAGCAAGGATATGACCTGTGATAAAACTGTGGCTGATGGTGGGGTGAGCTGAGTGCATGTGTGATATGGAAGCTACTTGCAGCTGACTCATAGATATACATGAGACATTTCCCTTATACTGCCTTGTGCGGGGACATAGGCAGTCTCTCATTACTTCATAACTGTGCCTTTTGTGGTCTGCCAGTGATTGGCCAGACTACATCAGTATTCCATCTTACACAGAGAACTAATGTGCTGCTAACCTGTATGAACAATTCCAAAGTTGTGTGCAGTTGACAGTTACATTTTATGTAGTCTTTCTAGGGTACTTCCACCTGTGTACTATGTGTATGTATGGGACCACATTCATGGCATGTCCATCTTTCAGACAGTGACAGATATTGACATCTGGACAGTGCGTATGGACGACTGCTGACATGGATATTGCTGAGAAGTATTGTGGTTGGCACTGCTAGTTCTCCTTGATTGCCTTCCTACTGCTGTTTTCCCTTCCCATTGCTTTCTCTGTGAAGCCCTGAGGTGTGGTGCATATACCCAGTGCTCAGATGTGAACAGAGCTGATATTTCCTGTTTTTTTTTTTTTTTAACCCGGTGCACGGCGCGCCCACCCGTTTAGGCAATGTAAACACTGCTAGGCAGCCTCAGACACACCCCTCTTCCTTAGTTGTGCTTAGCTAAGGGCAAACATGGGCCACAGAGCTCCAATAAACTTACAGCATGCATGATCCTCCCCCTTATGAGGTCATCCACCTCTTAGACTTATACAATGGTGTTGCTGCCCCTACATGGTTGGGTGCAAAGTAACACTGAGAGGAAATCTGTGATTCAGTATCAATCCCCTGATTTGCATAAAACAGAATGCTATTCATAGTTACCACACTCACACTCAGCCATCCCCCTTAGCAACCACTATTCCCTGATATTGTTGTCTTATGCATGCCTTTGACTATTATGGCAAAATGCTGATTTGGGTTTAAAAGCTTATTTCCACCTTTTTTTCTTATTTTCGGGCCGATCCTGTTTGCGCACCGCTGCCCTATGCTTAAACGGCCAAGATCAGCAAAAAAAAAAAGTTACTTTTTATAATTTTGCAACTATTTCTCATGCCAATGGCTATATATTTGGCCATTGGCATGCCTACTACATTGAATACATTCTTTCTTTTGAGCTGTCATGCCTCCATTTTGTAATTTGCAGAAATGTATTTGGTTAGTAACCAAATTCATTTCTGCAAGTTACACTACTCCTATACAGATGCCTGCCTTCTTCCTGGATCGCTAATTCACCTCATTTGCATGGTGCATTTGCAAATGAGGTAATTAGCACATAGCAGTGGTGTCCATGCAGGAATAGTGTAGGTGTGCTCATGCATGTCTTGGGGGCTCGTTCCTGGATTGCTCGGCAGCCATATTGCGTGCAGCAGCTCTTGCACTGTTCAGGCACTCAGTGCAGAGCTTGCTAAATCTGGGGGATCATGAGCTAGATAAAGCTTTAGTGATCATTATTGATTTCAAGTTTATAGAACTCAACAACAATTGAAGGCTATGGCTCTATTCTTTGATATTTATATTGCTTTTGACAACATTAATAACTATTCCTTGTCATACATCTTCTGCTAAAATCAATTTGAAGCAAGTCCTTTTGGCACGTTCTAAAAGTGAAACTATTGGTAGGCTCTCTTTTTGCTAACATTGTCATGTTAGAATGGAAAAATAGATATATTCATACTTCTGTTTTTGGTATACACCTCAAACTTTATCTACAGTTTTTGGCTTGTATTTTTATTATCTAGAGGGGACAGAAAAGTGAAATAGTGGAATTAGTTGAATACATAAATGGGACGACTACCTTTTTTATCCCGGTCCCCTTTAATAAACACACATCACACCAAATGACATTTGATGACCTTTATAAAAATTCCATAAATATAACTTTATTAACAAACCACTATCTTACTTTATTAAGATCGGCATAAGCATCCATATAACTGTTAACTAGGGCAGTGTGACCTTGCTCAACCTGACCAGATAAGCAGTGCCTATACCACTGCTCGCTTATTTTACCTATCAAGCAGAGTCCCACTGCTCACTTTCATTTTCCACTTATTGCATTAAATATCCAACACCAGAGGGGAGCAGAAGAGGGACAAGCCTGCCCCTCTTCTCTGTCCAGCTGGCAGACCAGGGAGTTCTCCCTCATTCATACCAAAACTCCCAACTAAACCTTTCAAAACAAACCTCACCATACATAAAACAGATCAAAGCCAAACATCATTCAGTGCACTCCACTCTCTCCAAACCAAACTGGATCCCTGTCATCAACCTCCCAAAACCCTGTCATAAATACCCAAAGCCTCCAGTTGCCTAAACTGCCAAAATGAAACAGATGATCTATTAACAATGCCAAAGTGATAACCATATCTTTGTATATCCTGTCTAAATCAAACATCTCACCCACCTCCAGGTCAGTACCTGCCAAATGTTCTACCAAAAGACTAAAAGTCCCACACTATCTGAAACAAAACTAGCCCAACTGCATACCATCCTGCCTAAACGCAACGTCCTTTTGCCATCCAAAGGCTATAATAATGACTAAAATGAGATTTCCTTTTCTAAAAGAAGACCAATATAATAGCAATCCAACCACTATACACAGTATTATAAAATAGAACATCTCATGACCAAAATAGCATTTGCTGACCAATGGATCATACCTCTCACATGTACCTCACTGAGAAACTTAACTCATTTGAGGTAATAAAAGTTGATGTTCCTTGAAGTTCCACCACGAAAAAGGGTCAGTCACAGAATCCATGTTAACAATTTACTACAAGGCCCATTCTATTAATAAAATTATTACATTTTAACCAACCTATGAGTTTCCTAGTTAAATACATTAGTGAGCCATTAAAACATGTTCCAGCTTTTTACACATTCCATATTTCTGCCAATACAGCAGATTACTGAGGCTGTAACAGCATTTGTGTTAAAGATGAGGCTTTACCTAACATAACACCTATAACATTAAAAACATATATCAAGTTCCAAGTGAGAAGGTGCACAAAGTATCAGCACTTGCCTCTACAGAAAAGTCACCATCTTCTCTAAACCACTCATTCTCACAAAAGGCAAACACACAGACCCCTCCTTTACAGCATCCATCTCCTTACAACTTTAGCAAACTGAAAACGTGCCATACTTATCATTATATGCATCAAACATACATTGCCTGGGAACTTCTCGGGAAACAATGCAAAAAGGAGAAAATTAGCTCATTTATGACCATGAGGGTGAATGAGTCCAAGCATGCTAGCAAAGTCCAAACAATGAACAAAACAACTCCTTAATCACTGTATGTTAGACGGCACCCTCTGTCTATGCTATTGTACAAGGTTGCTTGTGACACACAACTCGAATAGGGATAAAATAAAATTAATGACAGACTGAAACTCGTAGTACATCCACAAAACAAACAATTCATAAAACGGTTAAGCGCTTTCATCTGCTGAATGCAGACTTCATCAGAACAGCTGACACAGTTAATCCAATTCCTGTTAAAAACTTTTTGGCGCCAAGATTTCCAAACATCTAATTAAAATGCTTTTACTAACCATTTGGCACCGGAAATCCATTCATTAAATTTAAAGTGCAAATACAGCAGAACTTAATACAACATACATATAAGCTTCCTACAAATGATCCATTTCCTTTTCGTATAGCACTATTCAAATATTCAAATACATTTAAATATGTGCATTAAATAAAATCCGATATAATAAGATAAAATAAAATGAAATGAAAATAAAAATATTAAAACTCTATATATAATTAAAATACATTCAACAAAGTCCTTCAAAGAATTCAATCAAAAATTTTTTTTCCCCCATTCAAGTACACTAACCCCTCATCAAATAACTATTGTTGTAATAATAAAAACAGCTTTATAGATATAAAATCATTGATGCCTGGTTCTCTAGTGGCATCTGTCAAAATTTACCATGCACTTTCTCTTTTGCCTAAAAGTGCTTTAAAATTGCCCCCTTGGGGGGATATGTGAACTTGATCTATAATGGCAAATTTAAAACTATGCAAATTCCCACATTTATTAATATGTCTGTAAAGTGCATTTTTTGTATCTTTGACTTTAATCTTATGATTATGTTCATATATACGTTTTCTAAATTGCCTTTCAGTTTTACCTATGTAAAAAGTAGAACATAATGTGCACTTTGCCAGGTATACTGTGTTTTTGCTGTTACAATTCCCCCTTATGAATTTCACGTGGGTTTTGTTAAAATCATCCAACCTACATCCTACCAACTCATTGATGTCTGCACACTGATTGCAGGCCCCACATTTTCTAGTGGTTTTCCCCACTCTTTCTGCATCTGTGGTCTTTGACATTTTTTCTAATAATCTTTTAATATTCATACCCATTTTATAAACAAAGCCCAGTCTGTCACCAAGTACTTTTTTAACTTCTTCATCAACTATTAATGTATTCCAGTGCCTACTAATAATATTTTTTATATCATTCACATGAGGTGAATATGTCAATACACATACTCTATTTAAACCTAGTTCTTCAGTCCTACCAGTTCGAATCTTAATATTGATCAAATCAGTACCCAAAATTGGTACATATTTTTTCCCCATTCCCTTATCACATAAGATAAAATATCTTCAAGCAATAGCAGGGGCTACCCTCTATTGAAGAACATGGTTGCAATATTTTCCATTTCCCTTACCATGACATCAAAACTGGATGACATTCGGGCTACCCGAATACACTGACCTTGGGTTGGACATGGCCTTGTATGTCAGGCAGAGATCACCTCTGAGCAGGTGGTATGCGACCGAGTACAGCTGGAGTTTCTTCAGTCGAGCTGCATAGGGCATCTGTTTGAGGCCAGTGATCCTCTTGATGAGGTACTTCTGTGGTCTTTCCAGCTGTTGTAGGTGTCTTGTAAGGTACATCCCAAATGGGGCATTGTACTCTATGATGGGTCTGATGAGTGATGAGTAGAGGGGCACAATGACCTCTTTTGATCTGGATGCAAACCCTTTTGTGATTAGGTGGGCCACATAGAAAGATTTTCTAACCACTTTGGCAATGTGATTATCAAAGGAGAGATTACTATCTACTTGGGTCCCCAGATCCTTTAGTACGTTTTCTGTATTTAGGGGGCTACTACCTATGTGGTAGTTTGTGTGCACTTTGTTTATACCCAAAAGGGGATGACTATGCACTTTTTGGCATTTAGCTTGAGGCCATGATTTTGACACCAGGTATCCGTCTCAGTGAGACCCTTTTAGAGGATGTCTGTGTCAGCCGTCGAGTCAATTATAGCCCCTAGTTTGCAGTCATCTATGAACTTGGTCAGCCATAGTCCTCCTGTGCTTGCCTGTACCTCTGAGAAGTATATGCCAAACAGGAGGGGTCCTAGGACTGAGCCCTGGGGAAGCCACTTGTAATGGGTTTAGAGCCAGACCTTGCTCCCACAACTCTCATCATGTGGGTTCTGTCCATGAGCCAATTGGCAACCCATCTTGTGACATAGGGTTTTATGTCCAGGCTGGTGAGCTTGTCTATAATACCAGAATGAGGAATGGTTGGAATGGTTTCCTGTTGGAAAAATTCATAATACTCTTCATAGGAGAGATACCAAAGATATTCCTAATCCTGCAGGGAAGATAGATGCTTTGCAGGGTTATTATCATGCTGTACAAAGGCCTGGTTTTAAATGCTTAGTTCATACGGATCTTCGTGATGCTATTTCGAGAGCAAACATTTTACCTGACGAGGAATTCATATCCATTTGGGAGCTGCAGAAACTATCTAAGTATTGAGTAATGCACCTTTAGAGTTGATTAATCTGATAAATCTGATTACTTTTGAATTGACTGCCATGAGCAGTAGGGTGCTCCAGAACAGAATGGCTGTTAATTTTTACTCTTGCCTCTAAAGGTGGTATGTGCACACTTATCAAAATGGAGTGTTGCTTATTTACTCCTGATAATTCTGGTGCCATTTGTTGTCACCACGAAATTATTCAGAAAGTTGCAGAACTGCCTCATGCTAAAGAAGCTGACATTTCACAGTAGTCATGGTTACAAATCATTTTTTTTCTGACTGGGGAGGAGGTATTTTATTTATTTTTTTTTTTTTTTTGATAATTGCTATTAAAATCTTATTTTTAGGACTTATTTTAGTTATTAAAACTTTGATTTTAAAAATGTTGGAATCCAGAAAAGAAACCGTCACAGTACAAAGTATAAAAATTGATAAAAATAAATCATTTCCACTGACCACCTCTGCCACGTTTTATGGCCCATGGTTATACAGAATACAATTATGAAAATACATTGTTACAAGAATGTAGTGGATTGTCAGAAAATTTATTCCAGGTGTAATATGTGACTGAAAGATGCTTAAACTGTCATTCTTTCCCATCAAAACATAGACATGGTTTAATTGCTAATAAAACCATATTTAGGTTCATAGGTAGGTACTAGGCTATTGGCCCTAGGGCCTATATAAGCCTAGCCAAACTGTACCCTGGCTTTTGCCACCCAAGAAAATTATTTTCCTGTGCCCCTGTCAAGCAGAGCCACAGAAGTGATCCCAGGGGTGAATTTCCTATCGCCCATCCAATCATCAAGATTTTTCTTTAAGAGTGCTAATGAGGAGCTTTGTTTGAAGTAGATAGGTATTTTGTTCCAGACTATGGGAAGTCTCTGGGACAGAAATCTGTCCCTCCAGCATGCTCTGTTTATTGTGGTGACAAGGTTTAGGTCCCTAGAGCATGCAGCTCGGAGGGATTGGGATTTTTTTTAAGTGGAGCATGTCCAATAGCTCTGGGTTTGACATAGCTTTGTATGATAGGCAGAGATTGCCTCTGAGTAGGCGATATGCGACAGAGTAAAGCTGCAGTTTTTTGAGACAGTCTGCGTATGGCATCTGTTTAAGGCCAGTAATCCTCTTTGTGAGGTATTTCTGTGGCCTTTCCAGTTGTTGTAGGTGTCTTGTGAGGTACATACCAAAAGAGGCGTTGTATTCTATAATGGGTCTAATGAGTGATGATTAGAGGGGAACAATAACCTCTTTTTTCCTGGATGAGAAACCTTTTGTGATGAGGTGTGACAAGAAGAAGGATTTCTGTGCTACTGTGGCGATGTGATTGTCAAAGGAGTGACTACTGTCCACCTGTGTCCCAAGGTCTCTTATCACACTTTCGGTGTTAAGTAGACTACCGCCTATGTGGTACTTCATGGGTACACAGTTTTTACCAAATGGGATGACAATGCACTTTTTAGCATTGAGCTTGAGGCCATGGCTTTGACACCAGGCATCTGTCTCAGTGAGGCCCTTTTGTAGGATGTCCACATCATTAGGAGTTTCAATTATGGCTCCTAGTTTGCAGTCATCTGCAAACTTTGTTAGCCAAAGGCCTTCTGTGTTAGCCTGCACTTCAGAGAAGTAGATACAAAACAGGAGAGGACCTAGGACTGAACCCTGTGGTACTCCACTTGTCACTGGTCTGAAGTTGGATTTAGAGTCTGCTACTTTCACAGTGTGGGTTCTGTCAGTGAACCAGTTGGCAACCCGTCTTGTAACATAGGGATTTATACCTAGTTTAGTGAGTTTATCTATAATTCCAGAGTGGGGGATGATGTTGAAAGCCTTGGAGAGATCTAGATAGGCTGTGTGAACCACCTTACCCTCATCTACGGCTTTGGTGACCGCTTCAAAGAAATCTATCACATTTAGGAGACATGATCTACCTTTTATAAACCCAAACTGAGTAGGGTCCAGAGTTTGGAGATTACCAATGTCATTGTTTATAACTTCCATGATGATAGGTTCCATAGCCTTGCAGACCAGGCTCGTCAGGCTAATGAGGCAGTAGTTCCTGGGGTCCGTGGTGGCTCCCCCTTTTGTGGAGTGGGATAACCATTGCTGTGCAACATTCAGTGGGCACAAAGCCTGAAGTGAGGCTATGATTGAACATGGTACTTAGGTGGGGTGCCAGTTCATTCTGTAGTTCATGTAGAATGCAGCCTGGGATGTTGTCAGGTCTCATGGATGCTGTGTTCTTGGCTTTGGAGAGTGTGTTGTTTACCTGTGCAGCCATAATTACAGGAACTTTGCATTCTTCCGGTATAGAGATGGGCCCTTTAGGGGGTGAGAGAGGGGTAAAGTTAGCACTGAACCTATCTGCCAGGATGTTGGCAATATCAGTTGGTTCTGCATATTTAGTGCCATTGTGCTGTAACTCAGAGCAGATCTGAGTGTTGCCATTGAGATACTTGACATAGCTATAGAATGCTTTCTGGTTGTCTTTAGAATCAGTTGTGATTTTGTTTTTGTAACTAGATTTGGAGGATTTTATGAGGGATCTCAGCTTCTTACTGAGGCTGACCATGGAGTTCCTCCAATCATGGGATTTTACTCTTTTCTGCAACAATTTCTTTCTTCTGTTGTAGAGTTTGTTTATGGCAGGGGACCACCAGATTGGCTTCCTTTTTTTGAAGGATAGCATCTTGGTTCTGTTATGGATTGCATGAGCTATGCACTCATGTAAGTGCTTATAAAGTGCAATTGTATAGGATTCAGCAGTCGTACCTCTATTGTCCGTCAGCATTGGTTTCGTGAAGTTTGCCACTTCTGTCGTAGGAAGCGTGAAGTTGGCTTTGGAGAAATTTTTTATGGTGGTTTCCCTAATGGGGGGTGGGGGTGGGATGTGGATGTCTAGGGTGATTTGCTTGTGGTCGGATCTGACCAACGAGGAATTGACCTCTGGTGTGGAACACCGGTTGCCTATGTTGGTAATGACCAGGTCTAGGATATTGCTGCCCCTGGTGGGTGTGTGGATAAGTTGATCCAAGGCGTTGGAATTTATGAATTCCAGAAAACGTTGAGCACAAGAGTTGGTACATGAGTAGTTTTCCCAGTTAATGGTGGGGTAGTTGAAATCGCCCATTATTAGGGTGTTAGGTTGTACCCTAATATTTTCCAGTGTATCAAGAAATGAGAAGTGGGAATCCTGGGGCATGGTGGGGGATCTGTAGCAAGCTACAATTTGGATTGCGGGCTTGCCCAGAGTTAGTTGCACTTGGATAATCACGGATGCATTATGCTGAGCAACTAGCCTGGAGGTGTGTATATCCTTAATGAATATGGACACACCTCCACCTTTAGTGCTTCGGTCCAGGTTCGGTGGCTGAAAGTTGTGGCATGAATTATAGTCTGGTAATGCAGGGGTGCTCTCTGGAGCCTTGAACCAGGTCTCTGCGACAGCACAGATGTCGATGTTCTCCATTTTAAGGAGTGCCTCGAGTGAGTGCATTTTGAGGTTTAGACTTCTAGCATTAAGTAGCATTACCCTCAGATTTTGCTTGCTTGTACCTGTTACAGTGGTGAATTTGTCATTAGAATCTTCCCTAAAAAAGGCCAAGAGCCTTAGCCAGTATCCAGAATCCCAAGGGCGACAGGTGCAGGCAAACTCTGGCAAAGCATCGTAGTTTGTTGATCATGTCATCCCAGGCAGACAGATACTGGATCCCCTTAGAATGACAATAGAAGCTTAGACAATTGTTGAAGTCAGTCATTTTGTCCTTGCACTGTGGTATCATTCTGGGTGATGGCAGGATGCTACTCAGGGCTAGGGTCATACCTGCCTGGGCTACAAGATCAGACAGTTCCTCCATGTCTCTTTTCATGTAGTCCAGGGAGGTACATCTCAGGTCATTCACACCAACATGGACAATGATAGAGTCATATTTGTACTTGTTGTGGAGTGACCTGAGTGCATGCATTACATGGCAGATCCTGGCACCTGACAGGCAGCTGACACTAACTTTCTCCTTGCTTAGCCTGGTAAGTGGAACATCAGTGTGTCTGACTATAGAGTCACCTATGACTAGAGTGTTGGGTACATTCTTATGCCTTATGGGCTGTGGTTGAGTGGCACACTGAGTTTGTGGGCTGTGTGTCATTTGGGTTGTGTTGGGGGGGGTGGAGGTTGCTTGTATTTCTGCTTTGGAGGTCCCTGTTGCTTGGGTAGATTTTCTTTGAGAGCCTCCATGAATGTAGGTGTGTTTTGTGTTTCTATGTGTGTGTTTTGGTAGTGTAGGTTTTGAGGGACTATGTGATGAGTGTGGTGTGGTGCAAATGTTTACTTTCTCCTCTTGACTGTCTAGTTCAGTCCTGGTTGAAGAGAGCTTTGCTTCCAGTTTGGCTATATAAGTGCATCTCTCACAGGTTGTAGTGTTTGGTTGTAGGAGGAGAGGGTTGTCTGTGTACATGAGGCAATTGCTGCATTGCCCCAAGATGTCCAGATTCATCAGTTAGACAGGAGAAAACACTGGGAGCTGATGCTTAGACATGCCTGGATAGGTGCTTATTTCCTGACAAGTGAGGAAAGTTGAGTGCTGTAGTACTTTGTAGCTTATTTAGTGCTTACAATGAGTTCTGAACAAGTGCTGAGCTCAAAGAAACATATTTGAGTGCTGAAACTAGAAAACTGGCTAGTTCTGAGAAACAAAATTAAGCTAGAAGGATTCCCTCCAACACAGAAAGGCTTGGGGGCTCAGAAGCTTGCAAACAGTCCTGGATACAGCAAATCTGTATCTGGACTAGTCGTCTTACAGGAAAGGCAGGAAACAAACCTAGAATTTTTTATTTTTTTTTGTAAAGTGGAAAGGGGAAAGGAGGAGCAGAAACACACTGGGTTGGTCTTCTCAAATGTTCTCACTGGATTAGGTAGAATGAGGTAATGACACCAGGCTGGAAGGAGTTTCCCAGATCAAATTTACAGTAGGGGCGGAACTGCAAAGCCACCAAGTATAAAAACAGGATACCAATAGGGAGCGAGGGGGGGGGGGGGCAAAAATCAGAACAAACAAACCCAACCAGATGCTTAATAATTGTAGAAAATTTCTAGTTAATACCTCATACACAGTGAAACTAGCTAGCAAAGTATATGCAGACAAATAAAAGTTCCATAAATAACTCAGAAATAAGCAAAAAACATGATACTTAATGTTAGATATCACAGATTAGTGAGCTCAGAGCCCTTCCTCCGACTTCCTTTGATTAGCTCAGTGTGAAATGGCAGAAACACTCACAAGTTAACTTCTTAAGTAACAAAGTTGAAACCTAAAACAATGTTAAAAAAAAGCTTAAAAGAACCAATGAGGTGCTTACTCCAAGGCGTAGTCCAGACAACCCCAGTCAGCCAATGACCACAAACAATTCACTCTCACTGAAATGCTATACTGGCTTTGGCTAAGCTATGATGGCCTGGAACATGTGCTCAGACACACAGCCTCTACTAACAAAAAAATTTAAGTAAAAAGAATGTATAAGCATTGTGCATGGCAAGGACAGGAAGGAACTACATCTGAAGAATGTTTGATAAAAAGTGAAAGTGTGTCATTCCATCTGAAAACTTGTAGCCATTGTTTGGTCGTAAAAATAGATGTAGATATAAATATAGATATAGATATAGATATAGATATAGATACATATACAGATATAGATATTGATATAGATATAGAAATATAGTTATAACTATAGATAAAGATGGCTTGAGTCATGCTTCATAACATCAGATGGGGGAATGTGGAGGGAGAAGTTAAAATGAAAGAAAACCGTTACTGTTTATATTTTAAATATGTCTTAATTTCAAGATGGATTCATGTCTGTTTTCATCGGCTTTTTGAACTTATTTGTTGACAGCACAAAAGTGCCAGCATGGCAAGTATAGAAAGTTCTTTTTTGGAATTTGGAATTTGTGCCTAATATGGAAAGGCACAAATAGAGAGTCAGGAGATCTTAATTAGCACAAAATTAATGCTACAGTGTTCATTATATTTGGTCAGTGACTGTATTTTACTTAATTCATCTATCCATCCATCCAGAACTCCTTTTTCCCATTTTTACACATGGGGTTGGAGTGTCACTTCAACAGTGACAATCATCTTGGGCCAAGGTTTACATCTCCGGGTGGCTAGCCCTACCACGATAGATCATTCACACCACACAGTAGCATGCATATTCACATCATTGGCCAATTTAGAGTGCCCAATCCACCTACTGCATGTCTTTGGAATGAGAGAGGGAATTAGAGTAAGTAGAGGAAACCCACACAAGCACAGGAAGGAGAGCAGACTACACACAGAAGGCAACCCAGCTAAGAACTGAGCCATGGAAATTCTTGCTGTAAGGGGACAACACTGTAATTTAAGTATGTGTTACAATAATATTGCATTTAATCAAAAACAGTATATCATATTCACACTTTACATAGCTTGGGGAGACAGGACCTTGATTTTCTAGTCTACCATGTAAATGTTGTTTTCTATAATAATGGAGATTATTATTATCTGATGAACTGCACCATGTGAAACTGACTTTGCACCTTAACAATGTGAAGTGAAAATACAGGGTGGAATATGCTGAAATATTGGGTGGACAGTGTGTTAAATCTTTTGGAAATATAATATTATTGTTATAATTTTACTAGTTATACAAAATGGGTTGTTTTTCCTATATTTGTTATTTACATAATAAGTGAGATTTGTTTTATGCTCAAATATTGGTTTAATGGATTAATTGCTATGTGATGGATTGTTGTGTGTTAATGTCTAACATTAAAAAAGAAGACAAAGAGAAATTGATCTGTGATTCTGGACCTTTTCCCCTCATTATTCATTTGTTTTATGTGTGATTCGTGTGAGAGGTACTACTTTTTCATCAAAATCAGGGAAGGTATACAAAGCAAAGTGGGTATAACTGATGTGTGGGTGGGGCTCTTGATTTCTCAGTTTAAACAGTCTGGCTTTACAGGACTATTGTGTATCTGAAACATATTGGCAAACTTGGCTTACTCTGTGTGTGTGACATTAATTTAAAATAACTTATTGCTGAAATGATTATGATCAAGCATCCAAAATGTGTGCAGTGAAAAATGTGGCTATAATAATTGCTAGCTATGAGGGCTATATGTGGATGTCATGGCTTTGCAGCGCTATTGTGTATTTATGCAAAGCAAGTTGACATAATTGTGGCCAGCAGTTATAATTGATAACTATAGAAATTAAAAGATAATAAAGACAGCAATTCATATAGTTTTAAATCATGAAAATATATCCAAAAGAGTGTGCACATTTAGCTGTTGTCTAAAAAAAAAATAAAAAAAAAAATAGTGTGCATGTGGCCTATGGCTTGAAATCCTCCAAGGTCCCAAGGTGGAATTTATCCACCGTTGAGCTACACAGTCAACAATATTGCTTCCAGTTTTAGCTTCCTGGTAAATAATAGCTAGCAATAATATCTTTAGACCTCCTAGAAGTGGCACCAAATGGACACATTTTATTTTTTTAGCTATAATCAGCCATAGGGTACATGAACATGATATCCCCAAGAAAAGTTATAAACTAGATCCTTCTTCAGCTATGAGAGACTATGCTCTGTATCACATTTTCCACATATGGATTAAAATAGCAGCATGATATGTCAAAAAGATTATCATAGATTTTTATAGTTATTAAGAAATAAGAAAAAAGGGAATAAAATCAATAAATAGTCTTAGAATTAAGAACAGTCATTAGTAACTTTGACTTCTTGTTGATTAGCAATTCTCAGAAGTTCTGCTTAAAGCTTGATTTTCAGTTGTAAGTGCAGAATCTCACAGATTTCTCAGTATCATATAATTTTTGCATATACATTTAAGGATTACATGTAGCTGGGTTATTTAGTTTATGTCAACCATGTTGGAGATCTACTCGTCTTAACTATTTTTGCAATACTCTGAACATTAGATATCACAGCAATGCATTTGCAGCATTTTGAAAAGTCTTAATAGTTAAAAAATGTATAAAACCTAGAAAAATCTATTGCAGAAATATTTTACTAGTTCATTGAGGATGAAAATGACTGCAAACATCATGGATTTCCATGGATCTGCAGTGCATATCACATTTCTATTAGCTGTGCTAAAAGTCTTCAAGGACAGAAGATAAACCATTTTATTTTAAAAGAATTCTAAATGACACCTGCTTTTGTCTTCATGTTTTATGACTTACACTTTGATAGAAAATATGTGCACATAAAGTAGAAGCCCTGAAAGTGAATCAATATTTGCCAGATACTTTCCAAAACGTTTCAGTTTAGTATATTTGCACATCTGTTTATGCAGATTACGTAGATGCTTTTAATCATTCTCTTCAAGAGATGCATACTGCTTTACAGAAATGTCTGTCATTACTTTCTTAGCACCCCCCCAAAATGTTTTTATAATACTTATGTTTGAACTGCGTATGTGTGTTTTTACATGATTGTGCATGCATGGGCATGTGGTACTTGCACATGCATACATGTGTAAGAGTGTGTGTGTGTGTGTGTGTGTGTGTGTGTGTGTGTGTGTGTGTGTGTGTGTGTGTGTGTGTATGTGTGTGTGTGTTTAGGCATTGTTGCATGTAATACTTGAGGATAACTGCACCTACTCTTTTCTCTTTTCCACATCTCCGTGAGAGCTCAGTATTAAACAACTGTAATAAACTCCATTTCCATGACCTCTGAAACAGACCCTAACCCTGCTAACAGAAGGTATATGTCTTCTACATAATTTCTGTGATAAAGACAGTGGTTATGGATACCGTACTCTTCATAACAATAAATGTTGCTGTTTTCAGATGTTAAGAATTCAGATTACTTCACTTGTTCTCCTTTAAAACCATTATTTTATCTCAACAACACTAAGAAATGTTAGAGTAAAACTCTTCTGTATGAAATTTAAGCAGCAGTGAGTTATCTTGGGTTTATTAATCAATTTATTTACAGCATTATAGTCTATGCTTTGTGGCATACATATTAATGAGGTTTGTGAAATGTATGAAAGACATGAAATTTCAACATTATTGCAATATTATTTTCTACAGTTAATAAGCTCATGCAGTACAAAACAGCACCATAGCATCTGACTTGATATGAAATGTTAATGTTGCCTATTGCATGAGATCAAGCCATTTCACTACAGTAAGTCACTATCATCTTCATTTGAGCCCTCTGTCATTCCTACATCTGAGAAAACTTAAATAAAAAGCAAGTGGCATAGCACAACAACAAGACAGATTGGCAGCAATTATGTAAAACTGCTACCTTACCTGTGTTAGGGAATAGTCAGTTTTTACAATAATAAACGTACATGGTTCTGTGTATGAGTGCAGGGGGTATGCCTGAGAGCAGTTCTCTCGCAATACACATGCCCCCTATACTCCATACTTGCCGTACGGTAATGTAATGATGACTAGAGTTTCCGCAAAATACCTCTCAACCTCTTAGAGTGTAAGAAATCTGGAGAAAGGAAATGAAAGTCTGGCTCACAGACTTAAGATGCTAGAATAACAGGTTATGCATTAGCATGAATGTGCTGAAGGTATGAACTGTAAAATGCAAATGTCTGTCAGTATTTTCTAACTGCAATCTTTAATGATTTGCCACTAATCCACCTGATATCCATAATTCTAAGAAAAATGAACCAAAAATATAAGGCAAATATCTGGGCAGTGTGTGACAATCTGTGCAGTTGAGAGGTATGGCGGACACTGTGAGCATCCGTGGAGCATACCTCAAATGCAAAGCCTGCCATGTCATCAACAATGTAAAAGCACAGCCCCCCACCCCCCCCACAGAAAATTTTGAGAAATCAATGTGCATATCTCTACAGTACAAAAATAAAACACAACAGTTTATTTTTTTAGTCTGCAATAAAGTTTAAGCATAGCTGAGCTGGTGTGCATATCGTGCAGCTCTGTTTAACCTAGCATACACATCATAAGGAGCTAAATAGGTATATACTCCCATCCATAACAATGTTGAAATAGCGAAGTGGTTAGACCATTCGCCTTGCAAATAGCCATTCCTAGTTCAATCCCCAATAAAGCCAATTAATATTTTACATGTGAAAGCAATACATAATTATTTTTTTGTAATAGTTAGGTAGCAAAGAACACATATTTGTTAACCAGAGTAGTGTAGTTAGTCCAGATGTGAGTGTAATAAAGTTGTGAAAACCCCATATAAATACAAATGCTCCATACAGTATAGTCACACAATAATAAATGTAATGAAAGCACATTGGGGGATGTCAGGGAAGTTAAAGAAATGTATAATATGTCAGGAATGATGAATTAATCCCATACAGGTGGTAGTCCATAAAATAAAACATTAGCAATGCTAAGCATTGCACAGCTATGCTAAACGAGTGTAAGCATTGTGTAAATATGTATTCTAAGCAATGAGTAGCCCAGCTAAGTGGATTTGCCCATTAGTAAGCAGTGCTGAACCTGCCCCTTTAAGCACTGCCAACCTAGCTAAGCAGGTTTGCCCGTAACTTAGCTTAGCTTAGCTCAGCATATTCAAAACTGTCCGATCACAGAGAAGGGTGGAAATTGGCCATATTTAAACCTCACAGGTGGGAATACAGCTCATAAGTGGTTGTAGCTCCCCACTATAGGCAGTATGGTAGGTGTTGGAGAGGGCATGCACTTTTGGGTGCAGCGCTGGGGCATACAGGAGTCCAAGTCCATGGTAGGACTCCTTGTAAAAAAAACATGATGCACGACTGCTGCAGGACCAGTACCAGGGCTCCCAATACAAAGCAGAGGCCTGGGAAAGTCTCTCCCACAATCTCATCATTGCCACTGGTATCCCTGAGACTGGTGTGCAGGTCTGGCACTGCTATGCTGACTTGAAATGGAGGAAGAGGGAGCTCTTGGACCAGTGGGTCCAAGAAGCATGATAGAGGGGTGATGTCCCAGCAGTGTGTAAGTATTCATAGCAATAACTGTTTACCAAACTCCAGCCTGTGTATGTGATGGATATGTATGCATAAATGTTCCTCTATCTTCATTACAGCAACAGCTGAGTGGGCTGCGAACCAGGAAGCCCATACCAGCAGGTTGCAAAGGCTGCGTTGTGAAGCTGGTGAGTAACAGTCTAGCTTGTAGTATTCATACCAAATAAATATAAAGGACTAGAATGTCACCTGGCAGTATTAAAAATGGGTATGGTTTGTACTGAATAAAGCAGACAATATTACAGTAATAGTCTCATATAGGTTATATATATAAACAAAACTGTAACTGCCTGTCAATAAAATTGAAAACCCTGGACTGGTTGTGTTTACTCTGGCATGGTATGATTTGAAATGTGTACAGGTTATGCATAGCAACTATAGCTTTGAAAGCATTAAACAATCAGGTCTCATCTGACAAAGTTAGTGCTTCTATAAGACATGAGATTAACTGATAATAAAAATGCCATGCACCAAGATCTGATATCTGAATAGTAATGTTGTGTTAACCACTGTTTTCCACACTGTGCTATGTCAAAAGGTATGTATAGGAATATATGTATAAGAGTGTTGTTATTACAAGGTCGGGTAATACAACAAAGAGAGAATGAGAAAGAAATTATTCAAGGAACAGACAGCAGATTTTTAATAGCTCCTTCTGATGGAACACACACAAACAGCCACGGTTCGAATCCCGGGAGTGGTACTAAGCTGTATGCATAATTTCAACTAGGATTTTGTGAAAATGTGTAGAAATAGTCAGGTAGTATTAACAAACATTCCCTCAACAGGTCTTCTAGGTAAGAGAACATATAAAGTAGCTATAAGAAGGCTGTAGTTATACTGTGTCCAACAACCATGGTCCAACCCCAAGGCTGCAAATGACAGCATGATAAGTACATACACCAAATGGTCTCCGCCAAGAAATATTCAAAAGTGTCATGTTGTCACAGCTACTGGTCCCGGCTAACAACAACCAGGGTGACTGATAGAAATCAAGGCAGAGTGTGTCAGTAGCACGCATGCACTCACACACACACACACACACACACACACACACACACACACACACACACACACACACACACACACACACACACACAGTATGAGTGCACATATGTAACCCTGACTATGTGAATATGGGTAGAAACAGTCATGTAGTATTAACAAGCATTCCCTCCACAGGTCTTCAAGGTAAGAGAAAGTATAAAGTAGTTATAAAAAGGCTATTATTATACTGTGTACAAACATACCACTGCCCAATCCAATGCCATAGTTGTTATAATAATACCTGTAGAGTAATGAGTAGAGCAATTATCCTTAAAGCTGTGACCACTGCAAGAATCTACATTTGTTAACTGACATCTCTCACTCTCTCCCCCAACTTATCTTCACCAGTAATCTAAACACATAAATGAATGGGTATGTTTTTCCCCAAACCTACTATTGTGACATGTGTCCTTTTGTTCTAGAAATGTTGAAAAGTATTCCACTTAATGTTCCCTGTTCATATACTATCATTGGTGGCCTGTTGGTATCAAGGTAACCTGCATGCCGGTGTAATGCCCACTGTAGTTCCATATATACAAGTGTTCTGTTTGCTATGCAAATGTTCCAAATCTGTTATTTTGGGATAATGGGAATACTCATGCATGCTGTTATAACTAAACCTGGAGTGTGTTTACCATTACTAACCAACATATGTTTTAAAACTGCAACACCATAGTATGTCAGGGAAGGCTGATCCCAGCAGATCCACCTCTATTACCTCATCTGGCCATGGCATCAGGCCCCAACATGTCTGGTACCCACCCTGGGACCTCCTTGTCCACTGGTCCTGCACCACCTTTAGGTGGTACCACCTCAGGGGAGGGGGCTCATCCCCCCCAGGTGTGGGTGCGAACAGGATCCTGTCACCTGAAGCCAGGTCCGGGGTCTGGTGCATAGCAAGCTCCACAAGGAATTTAGAGATCTGCTATTCCAGGTTGAGGGCTGCATGGTGCAATTAGAGGGACAGCATGCCCCTCCTGCTCAGCCTCCAGCACAGCCACCTTTGGGGCCGTGTAGGTGCAGTGGTGACTACCCATGCTTGGGGACCTCGGTTCCACTGTATCCATTTGGGGGCTCATGGGCTTCTGATTACCAAACACCCCTGCCCTTCCAAGGTGTTTACCCCCATGTGTCATATACCTCCCCTGTATGCTGGCTGCTTGCCATGTCTGTCTTCCTACCCAACCTACCTCCCCAAATATACCTAATATCCTTCCCCAACATCCCACTCTCACCTTTTAAAAAAAAAGGGTAATCTGTTCCCCCCAAAAAAATGTCGCCCCATACATAGCTGTTCATTTTGCACACGTGTCCACTGGACACATGTAATCTTGTCTAATAGACTACACAACACATTATTGTTGTCCTCATCCCTCTCTCTCAGGAGTTTGAGTGTCCAAATTTACCTTCAAATTAAGTATACATGCACAGCTGTTGCTGTAGAAGAAATGGACAGCTATATACCTTCCCTATATCCATCCTGCACATTATTGTTTTACCCTTTTTGTGCCCCCTTTTTCACCACTTTCCTATCAGAAATTAGCACAGGGGTAAGCGGTAGTAAGCAGTAGTAAGCGGGACTAAGCCTGTTTGCATGGTGCTAAGCGATGCCCACACAGATTAAGCACTGTTGGCATAGTTAACCAGAAGTTAGCATTGCTTACCACCAAGCAAACCCACGCAAACCTGCTTACAACTGCTTAAACTACCTTAATCACTACATATCCAACAGCCCTTATTCTGTCCAGCAACAAAATAATCAGCCCTAGCAAGTCTTGAACCCAGGAACCTGCACACCATAGCCACAGCAAATTACTACTAAGCCATCTGAGCTATAGACAGCTCTGATGTTTATTCAAACATATCATGCAGCACAGTCATTCAACAGTAGGGAAAATGTGTGTGTGTATATATATATATATATATATATATATATATATATGCAAATCCACTTAAAGCACCTTAATCACCCTGTCTCTATCAGCCCTTGTAGGGTATTGAACCCAGGGCCCTGAATATTATAATGACAGCACTCAACCACTAATCTATCTGAGCTGCAAAAATTTATGTTGCTTTTTCAAATATATCATTCAGTACACATACAAAATAGTAGTGAAAAACCTGCTTTGAGTACTACAATTTTTTAATGCTTGTTAGTGAAAACACTCTGGAATCAGTCATGTTTCTATATCTAAATATCACATATCAGATAAATATGATGAGATACATCTGAGAAAGAATATACACCACTCATATTTACACATAAAAATTATATATATATATATATATATATATATATATATATATATATATATAAATATATATATATATATATATATACATATGCATACACACACACACACACGCGCACACACACACACACACACACACACACATATATATATATATATATATATATATATATATATATATATATATACATATAATATGCCCATAACATGTAGTGAAGTCATACATCTCGTCATAACTCTCAACCTTTTAGTGCAAGGGGACGTAATGTAAGTTTTGCAGTTATAAATGTAGAATGTTGCTACAGTAACAGGGTTTGTGTCAGCATACATGTTCTGAAGGAAGGCAGTTCTGAAACTGAAATGTACACCATCAGTTACTGACAGACATCATGAAATCATCATATTGAAGTACCACACAAATCACAGTAATGATTCTGTGGAATACAGCAGAAATATGAGCAATACACCTGAACAGTCTGAAACAATCTGGTCAGTCGAGAGATATACACAGAACTCCATAGTGAAAGAAATCTGGACCAAGCTTAACAAAGGGGGTATTTAAAGCCATGAAAATAGGGATATATCCCAAATACTGGAGTAGATAAACTCACACAGATGATGCCATCACACCCTGCTGTCTGTCCTAACATATATTAACTGAAGGAGCACAAGTCCCAAGCCCACATACTTTCCACTAGTTACTGACACACATATTCACAGCATCCCACTGCTTTGTCAGAAATTCACACTTATGGTGGCCTGGCAACAGTACATCTGAGAAATATCTGGACATAACATCACAGTAGGGAAAATAAACTGAGCTGCTAGGCATGTCACCAAGCACTGTCAAAACTGCAGGCAGACTTCCACAACACTAGCCCAATTTTCCTATGAAGGAATGCACATGTAATTGCAAAAATAGCAGGCACTACAGGGATGTAACAGGATGGAGTAATAGACACCAGTGTGAAAGTGCATACCCACAAGCAATCTCAACACAGTCACAGTCACATAATGGTAAGCCTAATTAATAGTATGGTATATGGACTATGTGAACAAAACCCATCATCATGTTTGCCACTCACACACTACCCCTACATATACTGGCCCAATTCACAGTCTAGTCTGATGCCTGACTGTGGTATGGGACATGTCTCAATCTGGCCTTACAAACATATAAGCTGATAGGGTACCAGAAACTGGAGCAGCATGCAACATCAGATAGAAAAGGACCAAGAACACTGGCATCTACCCCACTCTGTACACAGGCCAAATAACATATTCACAATACACTGCTGCACAATACTGCCACTCTGTCTACAATTGCCATAAGTACACAGACCTCATTACTACAACAGAATGTTCAGGTATTGTCCTCAAATATAAGTGCTCATATACATAACATGTCTGGCAGTCCGATATATCACTGGGTTGATATCAGGAACGATGTCAGTAAATAATGATATACTGTACATATCCACCTCTTACTGCATAACATATGGACAAAGGGTGACAGACTTGGGGGACAGAGGCACAAACACAGGGCCTTCATTAACATATTGCTGTTATAAACTGAAAAACTTGCTGGTGTAACAGGGTTTGTTGTAATATATCTCTTCTGAGGGATATGAAATCAGAAACACACATGGATGTTACCATTTACTGACAGCAATCCTCAGAGTATGCTACTGAATTTATAAAGACAAAAAATGTGTGAGTAACTTACCAAATCTAAGACTCCAAACTCTGGCCAGTCTGCAGATAGCCCTACAAGTGAGAGTTTTCTCAACCGCTTAACACTGTCATGTCAGACTTAATCATGCAGAACAGCCATATCCACACACACCCTGTTAAACTAAGATTACTTCAAATGTATAACAGCAATACTTACATTCTGTCCTCATGTCTGTAACATCCTCCTCCAGTCTGTTGGCCTGTCTCCACAGTGTTTGTTGTAAGAGATATTTCCAGCTACTCTCTGTGATGCTTTTTGTCAGACACCCACATGAAGTCCTGTTCACAGTGAAGGAAAGGGCCAATGCCCACATGAAGTTCTTAGTTATAGGAGTGTGTTTCCATGCAATTGGCTAAAGGGATGATACCACAGCTTTTCCACATGCAATTAGCAAGTGGGGGGCTCCAATTCATGCACAGGCCATCAGCTGATAATGAACATTACCTACAAAGGTCAAGCTGCTTCATATGCAAAACAGATGTATTTTCTGCATCTACCAGAGAGAGAAAGAAAGAAAGAAAGAAAGAGAAAAACAAACAAAAAGCAAGACCATGGCAAGCAGACCACAAAAAAAAAAAAAACTGTGAGACACACCTGTCTACTTGTGAAATACAGCAACTGAAACAGGCAAAAAAATGGTATGTGAAACAAGTAATCAAAGATTCACAGGTTCATAGGTAGGTACTAGGCTATTGGCCCTAGGGCATATATAAGCCTAGCCAAAAAGGTACCCTGGCTTTCACCACCCAAGAAAATTATTTTCCTGTGCCCCCGTTGGGCAGAACCACAGAGGTGATCCCTGGGGTGAATTTCCTATTTCCCATCCAATCAACAAGATTTTTCTTGAAGAGTGCTAATGAGCTTTGTTCAATTTAGATAGGTAGTTTGTTCCAGAGTATGGGAAGTCTCTGGGTCAGAAATCTATCCTTCCAGCATGTTCTGTTTATTGTGGTGACAAGGTTTAAATCCCTATAGCGTGTAGCTCAGAGGGATTGGGATTTCTTTAAGTGGAGCATGTCCAACAGCTCTGGGGTTGACATAGAGTTGTATGTTAGGCAGAGATTGCCTCTGAGTAGGCGATATGCGATGGAATAAAACTGGAGTTTTTTGAGACAGTCTGCGTAGGGCATCTGTTTGAGGCTGGTAATCCTCTTTGTGAGGTAATTCTGTGGCCTTTCCAGTTGTTGTAGATGTATTGTGAGGTACATACCAAAAGAGGCATTGTACTCTATAATGGGTCTAATGAGTGATGAGTAGAGGGGAACAATTACCTCTTTTTCCCTGAATGAGAAAACTTTTGTGATGAGGTGGGCCACTTAGAAGGATTTTCTGACTACTGTGGTGATGTGATTATCAAAGGAGAGACTACTGTCCACCTGTGTCTCAAGGTCTCTTATAACAGTTTCGGTGTTAAATAGACTACCACCTGTGAGGGAGCTCATGGGTACAGAGTTTTTACCAAAGGGGATGACAATGGACTTTTTGGCATTGAGCTTGAGGCCATGGCTTTGTCACCAGGAATCTGTCTCGGTGAGGCCCTTTTGTAGGATGTCCACATCGTTAGGAGGTTTGATAATGGCTCCTAGATTGCAGTCATCTGTGAACTTAATTAGCCAAAGACCTTCTGTTTTAGCCTGTACTTCAGAAAATTAGATACCAAACAGGAGAGGACCCAGGACTTAACCCTGTGGTACTCCACTTGTCACTGGAATGAAGTCGGATTTGGAGTCTACTACTTACACAGTGTGGGTTCTCTCAGAGAGATATTTGGCAACCCATCTTGTGACATAGGGATTTATACCTAGTTTTGTGAGTTTATCTATAATTCCAGAGTGGAGGATGGTGTCAAAAGCCTTGGCAAGATCTAGATAGGCTGTGTGAAGCACCTTACCCTCGTCTACGGCTTTGGTGACTGCTTCAAAGAAGTCTATCAGGTTTAGGAGACATGATCTGCCTTTTACAAACCCAGACTAGGTGGGGTCCAGAGTTTGGAGATTACCAAGACACAGTTCAAATAAGCAGGCACAATAAGCCTTTAGTCAGAAACTCACAGCTCAGAAGAGCAGAATCTACCCTCTCCTCCCACAAGAGTTCAGACCACACCTTCTTAATGTAAAATAACTGGTCTGAAGCCCAAGTGCTTCAACCAAAAGCTTAGAATAGCAGTTACAATTTAATCAGGCTACTAACAAGCAGTAATACATGCAATAAAGTAGAAAGAAACACGAATACAGTAAATCAGTTGAATAAAGTGCAATTTTTTATATAACAAAAGAAAACAAGCAAACTGATTCAAATAAATTACCAAATTAACCAGTAAAAAAGCACAAACTGAACCCTGTTCTAGCAGTCTTCAATTAGACAAGTTCTAACTGCACACTCCTGCCACTAGGGTGCAGGGGAACCTTCTCCAAAAAAAAGATGACCTGGATTAGTGCTCATTATACAAACAAAGCTAGATTCAGCATGCCTGAATCTAGTCTACGCTACAACAAACAAGCAGCACCAATTTCAGAAAGAAACAGTTCAAATAAGCAGGCACAATAATCCTTTAACCAGAAATTCCCAGCTCAGAAGGGCAGAATCTAGCCTCTCCTCCCACAAAAGTGCAGCCCACAAACCTTCTTAATTTAAAATAACTGACCTGAAGCCCAAGTGCTTAAACCAGAACTAATACACTTTTAGAATAACAGACACTGAGCCTTCAATCAGCAATTCCCAACTTAGAAGGACGTAAGCTACTTGTCCTGCCACAACAGTGCAAACCACAAACTTTCTTAATGTAAAACAACTGGTAATGAAATGTAGTAGGGGGGTATGTAAAAGAGGTAAATAGGAAGTTCAACAAATATTTTTCAACAACACTTGCTGTACTGATATACAGCTGATCAGAATCTATGGCCATAGCATCTGAGTCTGTCTGTTGTGACACAGAACACAGCTCACGCCACTGAGTCAGTCACATATGACTAATACTGGAGTGTGGTTTGAACAATACTGACTGTGACACTCCTAGGCCAGCTACTGGGATACTGCATATATCCATATGTTAATTGTGAGTACTAGTATGATATACATGTCTGTGTCAGAAATGTGAGGGACCTGTACAGGGTATTTGCATAGTGAAATACTGTTGCAGCTGTGTTTGTTGAACTGCATATGATATAATGAGCTCATACCATTCATCTGGCAGTGTTATACACACTGACCATATGTGTGCCTCAGGTTTTTAGTTATGTACTAAAACAGTTGTGTTACGTCTGGCAAAAAAATGGCAACCTGTGAACACTGACATTACATCTCCTTACATTTCGTATCCTGTAGCATTCTTACAGATTCCTCTGCTACTCCTGACCTCCTCATATAATACCACAACTCCCCTCTAGGTATCCTGTCATATGCTGTCTATAAGTCTACAAAGACACAATGCAGCTACTTCTGACCTCGTCTGTACGTCTCCATCAACACTTTCATAGTAAACATCACATCTGTACTGATCTTTCCTGGTATGAAACCATACTGCTGATCAGTAATCCTCACCACCCTTCTTAAGCAAGCTTCCACCACCCTTTATCATTACCCGATTACTGATCAGTGTTATCCCTCTGTAGTTACTACAGCTGTGCACACCACCATTATTCTCATGATCAGTACACAAACACATTTTCCCCACTCATCATGCATCCTCTAACTTTCCAAGATCCCAGTAAACAATGTGGTTGACAACACCACTTCCATTTCTCCTAAATAACTCCATGTGGCCACAGGTATGTCTTGTGGACCAACAGCCTTACCAGTGCTACACCCCTTCGTAGCAATCCTTACTTCCTCCTTGATAATCTTTTGCTCTTCCTGATTCACCAATCCCACATCATGTAACTTCCTCTCTCTCTCATTCTCCTTATGCAACAGACCATCAAAGTACTGTTTCCATGTGCTCTACACACTCTACGCACTTGTGAGTATGTTTCCCACATTATCCTTAATCACCCTTATTTGCTGCACATCCATTCTATCTAAGTGCATCTGTCTAGCCAATTGGTACAGGCCCTATTCTCCATCCTTGTTGTCCAACTTTACATACAACCATTCAGACGCACCATCCCTAGCCATTGCCACCACTCTCTTTGCCATGCACCCCATCCCCTTATACTCCTGTATAGTTGCTTTATCTATCTGACAACCCCATTTATCCTTTGTTATCCTCTTTCATGTATAAATGTGTAAATGTCTCTAACACTCTCTGCCACACTCCTAGCCATTCCCCTCTCTGCCTGCCATAGGAGCATTGCACATCCTCCAGGATATGACTGTGAATGCAAAAGCTACCCTAATATCAAATGATGTATGTGTGTTACAGCAATGTGAAGACATTGTCACTAATGTTGGTCCATAGCCCACTGGGTATGTACGGCATCCTCCACATGTTGCCCCCTACCAGGTTGACAGGTATGACAGAGCAACAAAAGTGTTATGACAGTGTGTCATACTGACATAGAACAAAAATGTATAGTAGTTATTACCTGTGCAGGTGTATGCATATATGGGTGGGTGTACCTGGCTGCCTCATAACACCTGACATGGGATGCAAAACAACATGCAACTGAGCTGTACATGTTGTATACGTGTGTAATGTTAATGTGTGTGCATCCACCAGAGTCACACTTCCACAGCTAAAGGTTGTTGCATTGCCCTGACACAGACATGGGTACTGCCATAAGCAGGAGTATTATGTAGGAAATAGAGAGGTGTCCAACTGTGTTATGACCTTGTATCCATGCCTACTACAAACATTGACATGACCACCCATATAGCTGTGTGGCCTGAGCCATACCTAACATGTACAACCTGTCTCAAACAAAGTACAGTAAATCCCTTTGCTGGACAGCAGTAGTGCACAAAGCACATAATGGGATGCTACAGGGGATCATAGGAACAAACACCAACTGGCCAGCATATCATCCTTTGTCTGGATGACCATAGTAGGTCACAGGTGGATTACTGTAAGGCTGACTATAAGTATAAATGATACACACACACTGAAGGCAACCAGAAGGCCATCTTCACATATGTCTGCAGTCTCATAGGCAGCAATCCAGACCATCAATCATAGCACATAAACACACACACACACTCACACACACACACACACACACACACACACACACACACACACACACACACACACACACACACACACAAACCATCACTACAGCCAACCTGCTGTAGACATGTTTAGGCCAAAAATCACCACCCTAGCTCAACATCAGTATAGGTGGATATGCACACCACATGCACCACTACTCTCATTATTATGGATCAGGTGAAAACCACCCACTTAAAAGTAAAAATGGCAAGTCCCCTTGGGGACTGATAACATTCCAGTCTGCATCCTACATTAACTCAGACATATGCTTCCAGCACCATTACATACTGTATGCAAGCCAAGCCTGAGCAGCTTTGACAGCCAATCTGCAAGAAACACAGACACTGTCACCCTTCTACACAAATGTGAATGGTGGTTAATGAAATGTACTGGCCCTCATAGGGGGGAATATGACACAATGGGATAAAAGTACAATGCATGTTCATACAGTGCTGCATCTCATGTCTTTGTATATAGTGTACACTGTTGATAATTAGTCATGTTCTGTCTCTGTAAAGAAGTCTGTGCAATGTCTGAGGTCCTGTGATGCATTTCCCTGTTTATGTCATCCAGGTGCTATGCCAAGGCAGCCAGACTACAATGAGCAGAAGACTTCCTCAATAACTGAGGCCATCCTGCAGAACTCTACCATCCGTTTTGGTTGGGCTCACCAAAACCAGTAGGATCGGACTGCACCGTGGGATTAAATTGCCCAAAATGTCAACAACTTGGGCCATCATGGCCGCAAGTAAGATCAGGTACATCATAGAGCAACTGACCTCATTCGGCATGCCTGGCAATGGGCTGCTGCTGTAACTAGGGACCGTTCCACTACTGGTGGGAGGCCAGCTACACAACCCCCTCTTATGGTAGTGCAGGAGTTCCTGGCCAACCTTGGAGTAGCCCCCACAAGAAGATCTAGACAAGAACTTTCAGTCGTGGAGGTGGGTGGCACCCAGGCAACAGGCGAGGAGCGTCCAGGTAAGTCTTAAGTGCACATCACAGTAATGAGATTGCATTACAGCTGCGTTCTATAAATTCTTGAGATGCATATGTCAGGGGAAAATACTACAAACATAACCACTATATCACTCCCATTACTAAAATTGCACTGTCTAACACCTTCCTCTTCATTGTCTCCTATATGGTGCCCCACTTCTTACCAACCATCAATCTTCTCTAAAAACAAAGCTATCCTCTTGTCATGGGAAAATGTCTAAGTTTGCTACCAGCTATAAATCCAAATACCACCACTACAATGCCCTACACAAACAAAATTTGCTTGGACTTACCAACCATCTTACGTACATTCAATTTATGCATGTCCATAAACTCATCTGTAATCTTTCCATCTACACCTCCCTTGCATCCCCCTTCAAAATGCAGATATCCAACAGACTTCTAAGATCCAATAACCAGAATTTTCATTAACTGTTTGAACGTATGGCAGACGGGAGGCAGCGGCCATGTGAAGGCATCTCAGAACCATGATCATCTAGGCATGCACGTGGCCATGCACCATCATGCTCCCGTATGGGTGGTAACACCAACACTAGTGACAGTGGTGTGATACTCATGCCAAGTCGTGGCAGGCCATGGACAACGTGTTCCGGGACAGTCCCAACAGGGTTGCAGATCCAGCAGACATACATCACCATCAGGGAGCAGTACTATCTCCGACCTTTCTGGCCTTGTCAGTGGTGGCGCTCATGATACCCTTCACATATCCAGTTCCTGTGTGCATGGCCGGAGGTGGTGAACTGTACACCCTGCCATGTATGGGCCACAGCTGTCCAGAAAACATCAGGGCAGCCACATGGCATGTCTGTGCACACATACACACACACACACACACACACACACACACACACACACACACACACACACACACACACACACACACACACACACACACACACACACACACACACACACACACACACACACACAAAACCACAATCAAAATAAACTCACCTCCACACACATGCACCACACCTGCACAGGCCATGCCATTCCCATACCCCAAACACACATTCATACAACCAAATGGCACAGCCTAGGGCTCTGGCAAAACCACACAACACCATGTGCATATGATGAAACCTGTGCTTGATCCCTGACATCCAAAACATTGATGCAGAGATATGAAAATATGGGTCTGATGCACAGGGTGAACTTAATAAATTGTATGCAGGTAATGCTATGTAGGGTGCTGTCATCTGGCATTTGTAAGGAGTACACATCAGAGTGTGAGTACAGTTTAAGCCATGATGCGTTATTGCTATTTCTGATGCTGACTAAATGTGTTCTCACATGCTCTATCCTGTTTGTGTTCTAGACCTCTGTGTGTCATTAGGATGTGGCCCTGCAGCAAAACCAAGGGGTATGGCAGTGTGGTAACACATCAACCATTTCACAGGCAAGGTACAGCTGTAGCTGCATGAATTTCACAGGTCTGTACAACAGTGATTGCATATCCCTCGCAGATTATAGGACTGAGGGTTGTATATAGGTTTATTGTAATTGACAACATCTATTTCAGAATGGAGAATGATAAGTGTGTTGGTATGGACACACCTTCGTTTGCTAATAACCACACCCCCAGGGGTATTCATCAAACAAAAACATTCAAATTACTACACACACACACACACACACACACACACACACACACACACACACACACACACACACACACACACACACACATACACACACACATGCATTTCACAATACTGAGCTCCATTGGTTCATAGCTTCATAGGTGTGTAGTAGGTGAATGGCCATGAAGGCTCTACAAGGCTAGGCCAAGGAAATACCCTGGCATCAGACCACATGAAAATAGTCCCCAGTGTGGCTAATGAGTATACTCACTGGAGTGAGCCCCAGGGGTGGGTATTGTATTCCCAATCCACTCATCCAGATGTGTATTGTGGATGGCCAGTGATGTGCATTACTTCACATGTATGTAATTTATATTCCATTGTCTGGGTTGTAAATCTATCCCACAAGCATGTCCTTTGGAGTGTGGCTGTTTGCTTGAGGTATCTGGGGCATGTTCTGTGGACAGATTGGAATCTTTTGATGTAGCATTCTTGACCCAGTTTGGTGAGACATGGCTGTGTTATTCAGGCAGTGGTTGCACCTACATAGACAGTATGACACAGGGATTCATTGGAGTTATAGGAGTCTGTTCATGCAGGGCATGTGTGTAAGCTCTGGTATTATCTTTGTGGAGTACATTTGCAGCCTCTAAAGTTGTTGCAGGTGTCCAGTGGTGTACATTACAAAAGGGCCACTGTACATATTGATTACACTACTGAGGGGAGGGTACAGGGTGACCATGTCCTTTTACTTGCTGGATAACACACACTTTAGTCAGGTGATATATCACATCAAAGTACTTTCTGATGTCAGTGACACTGTTGTTGTCAGCAGACAGCTCAATGTCAACCAATGTTCCCCATTATGTTATAACAACATTACTGTTCAGCGGGCTACCATCAATGTATTACTTCATATGAGCCATGGTATTCACAAAGGTAATGGCAGCACATCTCCTGGCATTGAAGTAATGTCAAGGGTTCTGACAACAATCATATGTGTCATAATGGCCTTTGTGTATGATATAAACATCACACAGGGTCCACAGGGTAAATGATGCCAGGCTGTACAACAGAACTTATGAGCATGTTCAGCATCGGGCCATCCACCTCATCCACCATGCCCGTCAATGGGCGGCTACTGTAACGAGGGACTGGCTAGCCACAGGTGGGGGCCCAGCCATACAGCCCCCACTGACACCCACCAAGGATCTCCTCACCAAACTTGTGCAGCACACCCCACACACAAGCATTGACACTGAGGGAAGTATTGTGGAAGTGGGTTGAACACACACACTGGATGAGGAGCATGCAGGTAAGGGTCCAGTGGGGATTAGTACAGTAATGTATGAGATATACATGCATGTGTATTGTATGTACATGCATGTGTCAGGTCCGATTGCAGTTGTATATGGGGTTTTCTAATGCACAGAGATGCATATCTATGGTGAGGACAGGGAATTGTGTATTATTGCGGTTAGTACTGTAGATGTACAGACATGCTACATCCATCCTGTACCAAGGCCACATGTGAGTCTGGTGACAATAACTCCCTCACACAATTACCTAGGACCCTCTGGTCTGCATATGGGACAGCATCCTGAAGCTGGTGAGTATGACATTGCTCTGTTGTTGCCTGGCATGTGCATGCAATTTACCGTGCACACAACCATCAGTAATAGCTATATTGCTATAAGTAATAGCTATATTGCTTGTTGTGCATGTTCATTTTTGCTGGAGTTAACTGTATTGCATCACAGTGGTCACCAATGGGGTCTATCGGATGTGAATTCAACATTCCTGTAGCATACCTCACAACTTGTCAGTGCCAAGACGTCTGGATAGAGGCCAGCCAAATGGGCTGGACAAATGGCCTAAGGTAGCATCATGCATGACATATTAGTGGTATACAGTGGATATAAATTGTGTATACACCCCTCTTAAGATGGAAGGTGTTCCTGTTACATACTAATTAGGACCACACTATGACTGTCCACACCTCTTCCAGCCTGTAATGTGACCCATAACAGGAAGAGTTCACCTGTAAAACCATACATCTGGACTTATGTATTGCACCTATAAGGCTGGTCACCTGTGAGGTCAGCAGACTTTGTATCAGCATGATGTTTCAGTCGGGTATGATACCTCACGCTGCCATATGTGTCAGTACACTCACTGTGGCCTATTTGGCTATAATATCACATACATGGGCATTGTTAAGGCACACAGACCACTTCCAGCCATGTATAGGTTGCAAACATATGGATATGATAGACACATCTATACAGAGGACTGTACAATTGTTTAACCTGCTGCCTGTGAGGTAGATGCTGTTACCACACTATATAAAGCAATGGCAGTGGGAGATGGTCACCACCCATGTATGGTATACACATCAAAATGGTATAAGCCACATGAGATATGATCCTCACACACACAAACTGTTGCCAGCATTAACATTAGAACTCCTGCCTATCTAGGTATTCCTACTATAGTGCTATGCAGTTATCAGACATGCTACGCAGCTTATACATTTCCACCTCTTCCAAAGGTACTTCTAAGGTGGATGACATCAACAGGACTACTAAATTGGAGTGAAGGGAAGTGTAAAGGGTAGTACACAGGTCAAAAATGGTATAAGCCAGACAATGCATGATTCACGCACACACATACACACACACACACACACACACACACACACACACACACACACACACACAGACACACACACACTCACACAATTGCCAGTATTGGGATTAGAACTCCTGCCTATCTAGGTATGTCTACTATAGTGTTACACAGTTACCGCATGAAATACAGAGCTTACTGAGCTTTCATATGTCCAAAGCTGCTAGTAACTGCACAGCTGTGGTAAAGTATTACAAGTGGCAGGCAGTCTGCCTTCTGCTCCACCCGTACATCATGCTAGTTCTTCCTGTTTTGCACGTCAACTAGCATTATGGCTTGGCACATCACCAGGTTATTGTATCAAAACATGTGGCTCGTCTGGGAGCTGTCAGCAGTACTCGTTCATCACAGATGTAGCCCCAGTAATTACTAGTTATGTCCACCCCTCCTAGCAAGTTTGTAAGGTGGCTATCTGTGCTTTCACCGATTAACCTGGAGCACTTTTTCCATTCTGAGGCACTGTTGCAACTGCCTCATGTACACAGACAACCTCCCCTCTAAACTCAAAACACTCAGACCTGTAAGGGGTACCCATATATCACCCAATGTGGACAAGTGCTCTCTCCAGAAAAGACTGGACTAGCAGGACATGAGTATATGGTCAACACCTGCACCACACCATGTGGAACACGTAGCTCACCATGACACCCACTTTGACAGCCATGACATACAGTGAAAAGCCACACACCCACCTTCCCAGATGCACTTAATGGACATTTACCCCAACAGCACAGACCAGAAAGACAGACACCCACTCAGATACCGCGACATGGAGCATGCCAAGGGATACATATTTAACCTACACAGTGTGTCCCTCAACCTAAGCTCCTAAGGCTAACCACCTTGCACAATACAGTGATCATGGGCAATTCAATACTGAGGCACACACATATCTCACTCACTAAGTTGAATATGGAGCAGGTAACAGACAAATAAATATATGTCACGTGCCAGCATGGCACTCCACAACAACTACTAGTATCACTCTGCATCCATGTGGGTGTGAATGAATTGGAACACACCTTCTTGGACTATATGACAAGAGACTTGGTTGAACTCTGTGATTGTGTAGTCCAGGCAGGTGTGACAGTAGACCTGGGCAGTGTACCACTGTCATACAGAATGATGCTGTGGTACTATCAACAGATTGACTGCAACTTTAGCTTACATGTTATGTGTCATTCTCAGGGGATCCAGTACTTCTCTTCTTGGGATGACATGATTGACAGAACCCAATGACTTGTTCCAGATGTCCTACTTCTGTCACCACTGGGTTTCCAGGTACTGGCTAAGTGTCTTGCCACCCTTATGATGCCTTATTAGGCAGTTTTCCTAATGTTATTACCACCATGACAGCTACACATGTATGCAATCTAAGGGTCATGCTGCTTAACAGTAGACATCTAACTGTCAGGATGCAATCACTCATAGCAGTTATTGGAATGGAGGATACATCTGCTGTAATGGAGAGGTGGTTCACATTTATGTGATTTATATTCCATATCATGGACAGTGTCTGGGTTGTGAACCTATCCCACAAGCATGTCCTTTGAAGTGTGGAAGTGTGCTTGAGGTCTCTGGGGCATGTTGAATGGACAGACTGGTATCTTTAGAAGTAGCATTCCTGATCTTGTTTGTTGAGACCTGGCTATGTAACTGAGGTAGTGATTGCACCTACATAGACAGTATGACATTGGGATTCATTGGCGTTATTGGTGTCTGTCCATACAGGGCATGTGTATAAGGCATGGTATTCCCTTTGTAGGGTATGTTTGCAGACTCTACAGTTGTTACAGGTTTCCAGTGGGGAACATGGCAAAAGAGCCACTGTAAACATTGATTGAGCTACTGAGAGGACGGATCAGGGTGCCATGCCCTTTTACTTGCTGGATAACACACACTCAGTCAGGAGATGTAACACATCAAAGTACTTTCTGATGTCAGTGGCACTGTTGTGGTCAACAGGCATGTAGTCCACTGCAATCACACTATGGGTGCTAACTGTGAGGCAGTTTTTAGGAGAACTACCAATATAGTGGTTGCTGCCTAGCCAATTGTGTTTCTGTATGATCTGTGGGTAGAGAGTGGTATCTGAGTATTAGAAGGGTCGCCTATAATGTTCACTAATCCGTACTGTCACATAGTCATTCCACATGGCAAGAGACATTTAGGGCTGTGGATTGTGTACATCAACCTCTACAGTGTTTGACAACTGTTGGCCTTGTAAAGTAGACACTGGAACTATACTAGGTCCTCAATATAATAATTTAGCAAAATCCACCCCCAATGGATCCTGTTATTACACAATAACCCCGACACCCACACAGGATACTGATCACAGACAGACACACACACACACACACACACACACACACACACACACACACACACACACACAGCCGCATACACACACTTTCCAGTACCGAGTTTCAACCCCCTACTTAGCTATTTACTACAGTGTTACGTGTACCCCCTGCCTAGCTATGTATTGCTACTACAGTGTTATGCAGTTATCGCATGTGCCACAGAGCTTCTATGTTGGAGAGTTGTCCAAAGGTATCTCTGAAGGTGAGTGACATCAGCAGCAGTGCTAAAGGAGGGGTAAGGGAAGTGTAGTAAGTGTGAATGACCACAAAATCAGGTGTCTACAAAGACACACACACACACTCTCTCACACAAACACACACATTTTTACAGTTGCCAGGACCAGGATTGGAACTCCTACCTAACTAGTTTTCTACACTATAGTATTATGCAGTTATCACACACACCATGGAGCGTGCATGTTAAAGAGCTGTCCGAAGCTATCTTTGAAGGTAAGTGACTTCAGCAGCAGTGTTAAAGGGGGGGATAATGGAAGTGTAGTAAGTGGGAATGACCACAAAATCAGGTGTCTACAAAGACACACACTCTCTCACACAAACACACACATTTTCACAGTTGCCAGGACCAAGATTAGAACTCCTACTGAGCTAGTTTGTTACACTATAGTATTACACAGTTATTGCACACGCAGGAAAGCTTACATTTTGGAGACCTCTCCAAAGTATCTTTGAAGGTGAGTGACATCAGTAGCAGTGCTAAAAGAGGGGTAAGGGAAGTTTAGTGTGTGTTGAAATAGCCTCAACCACATTCATTTAAACACACACACACAGACACACACACACACACACACACACACACACACACACACACACACACACACACACTCACAACTTAATATTTGACAGGACTGAGATTACAACTGCTACATGGATACTTATTTGGACTGTAGTGTTACACAGTTATCACAAGCACCACTGAGATTACAGGGCTGGAGGCTAGCCAAATGTATTTCTACAGTGAATGACATCAGCACATCATGTGATGTAGGCCAATGGGATGTATACTGGGTGGAAAAGGCCTCATAATGGGATTCTCTCTGTTACTGTCTGTCTTACTCTTCCCCATGTCTCTGTGTGTGTATGTTTGACATGTTATATTATGTTGGCCTTAGATATTTGTGAGTATTCCATTCAATGTGTGTGTGTGTGTGTGTGTGTGTGTGTGTGTGTGTGTGTGTGTGTGTGTGTGTGTGTGTCTGTGTGTGTGTCTGTGTGAAATGTCAATGGTGTACAATTTGGTGTGTGTACACAGACAGCTGTGAATAACCAATATATGTAGTCCACTGTGTTGTGAGACATCTGCTTCATTTCTCTAAGTGCAGGTGCATGCCCAGTATGCCCTTCTATACTGAGTGTGTGCATCCATTCCAGGGAGGGCTGGACTCCAGTTCAGGGTTTTGTGTGCTACAGTTACACCTAGCACACTGTTTCTACAGGATATCTGTAGATAGTTTGGCAATATGAAGACATAATGGGCATAACATACAGGGAACACTGTAACTATTGCTGTCTGTGCTGCTTGTGTGACATGTTTGGCTGTAGCATAGATTTTCTGACATATGTGCTGTTTTACACTGTGATGTATCATGTCAACTACTGACAGTTATCATTCTTTGCTCACAGTTATTTACCAGAGAAATACAGGATGAAGGAAGCTGAGATCAATATTCTGAGGCATGTGGACTACACATTCTGGCACACACCTGTCATTGTGGAGGGGTAGCTACAGACAATAGACTGCTGGTTCTGTGTAAATGGTGCAGCACCTTGTAAATATGCTGGCTGGGGATCCCCTTCTTGTGTTTTTTCAACTGGCATTGCTTGAAGCTCCTTGTGTTCTGAATGAAAGTGCTACTGAAACAATTCGAAATATAAAGTGATAAGTATATTTTTCTGGCACTTTTTTTTCAAAGTTCTGTATTATCCTATGTTTTTGCTTGATTGATTTAGATATATACTTGCTGGCTTCTGATCTATGCTGAAATTGCTGCTTTTTATCTCCCACCCTTATTCCCGCTGTGTTAAATAGTGGTCTAACACATTGGCTAAAGCCAATAACTCTGCTGGTGAAGCACTATTCTCTTGCGTCATAGCCAAATTATGGAACTCACTCCCACCCACAATTACCTCCATACCATCATGCACCCACTTCAAAACTTTACTAAAAGCACAACTAAAAGCATGCTGGCTATGCCCTTGCAACTCCCACTCTAATATCATCCACCCCATCCAACCACTACCTTTATTTCCACTCCACTAACTACCTTGATTATAACAAGCTCAGATGCTCATAAGCCAGTACTTATTATACAGCACAAACTTCTTCTTCTTGTAACATTTGTTAATGTCTGGTATGCACTTCACAGATAAAGATTGTAGTTGTCTACTGATGTACTATGTTCTTCATCTGTAAATATGTTGTAAGTAATTGCTATGTAAATTGTTATTCGCTATGTAATCCAATGTATATACTGTCTGTTTATTTTAACTGTGGAGCTTTTCTCCCCGGGCCTCCGCTGAAAATGGACCTACGTCCAGTCGGACACTTCCGGTCAACAAATTTAAATAAATAAATAAATAAATAAATAAATAAATAAATAAAAACTTTTTGAGTTTTATCTGATTGTCTCAAGGATTGCTAGTATAATTAATATTCACTGTTGTTAACCTCTGCATTCATTGCTTGAAGCTCCTTGTGTTCTGACTGAATGTGCTACTGAAACAATTCAAAATATAAAGTGATACGTATATTTTTCTGGCACTGCTTTTCAACAAAGTTCTGTATTATCCTATTTTTTTTTGCTTGATTGATTTATATATATATATATATATATATATATATATATATATATATATATATATATATATTTGCTGGCTTCTGATCTATGCTGAATTTGCTGGTTTTTCTCCCACCCTTATTCCTGCTGTGTTAAATAGTGGTCTAACAGCTTGTGTGTTCCCATCCTCCCTCCCTACTGGTGTCTTCTTATTATACTTGGCGGCTTTGCAATTGCCCGCCCCTGCTCTATATTTGATCTGTGACACTTCTCCCAGTCTAGTGACATTAGCTCATTCTACCTAATACAGAGAAGAAAAATTGCACTTTATTCATCTGTTCTTAATATATTTGTGTTCCCTCCTACTTTATTACATTATTTTGCTTTTGCTTTTTCTTGAAAGTACTCAATTGTCTTTATTCTGCTGCATTTATTACTGCTTGGTAGGAGCCTGATTAAACTGTAACTGTTACTCTAAGCCTTTTGACTTAAACATTTATTACTGCTTGGTAGTAGCCTGATTAAACTGTAACTGCTATTCTAAGCCTTTTGGCTTAAACATCTGGGCTTCAGAGCAGTTATTTTACATTAAGAAGGTGTGTGGTCTGCACTGTTGGAGCAGGACAGGTAGCTTACATCCTTCTAAGTTGGGAATTGCTGATTGAAGGCTCAGTGTCTGTTATTCTAAAAGTGATTAGTTCTGGTTTAAGCTCTTGGGCTTCGGGCCAGTTATTTTACATTAAGAAGGTTTGTGGTCAGCACTCTTGTGGGAAGAGAGGCTAGACTCTGCCCTTCGGAGCTGGGAATTGCTGGTTAAATGCTTATTGTGCCTGCTTTTTTGAACCAATTCTTTCTGAAATTGCTGCACCTTGTTTGCTGTAGCATAGACTAGATTCAGGCCTGCTGAATCTAGCTTTGTTTCTATAACTTGAGCACTGATCCAGGCCATCTTTTTTGGAGAAGGTTCCCCTGCACCCTAGTGGCAGGAGTGTGCAGTTAGAACTTGTCTGACTAAAGACTGCTGGAACAGGGCTCAGTTTTGAGCTTTTTACTGGTTAAGTGGGTAATTTGTTTAAATCAGTTCGCTCGTTTTCTTTTGTTATTTTAAAAGAAAATTGCACTTTATTCATCTGCTTTTACAGTATTTGTGTTTCTTCTTACTGTATTACTTTATTTTGCTTTTGCTGCCTGTTCTTAAAAGTACTTAATTGCATTGATTCTGGTTCATTTATTACTACTTGTTAGTAGCCTGATTAAATTGTAATTGTTATTCTAAGCCTTTGGTTTACACATTTGGGCCTCAGACCAGTTATTTTACATTAAGAAGGTGTGGTCAGCACTCTTGTGGGAGGAGAAGGTAGATTCTGCCCTTTTGAGCTGGGAGTTTCTGGTTAGAGGCTTATTGTGCCTGCTTATTTGAATTGTTTCTTTCTGAAATTGGTACGCCTTGTTTGCTGTGGCATAGACTAAATTCAGACCTGCTGAATTTAGCTTTGTTTGTATAACTTGAGCACTAATCCAGGCCATCTTTTTTTTGAGAATGTTCCCCTGCATCCTAGTGGCAGGAGTGTGTAGTTAGAACTTGTCTGATCAAAGACTGCTGGAATGTGGCTCAGTTTTTAGCTCTTATAGGTCAATTGGTTAATGTGTTTAAATCAGTTTGCTCATTTGCTACTGTTAAAAAAAATAAAACACGTTATGCATCACCGCTTAGTTAGGGTTAAACTATTCTCGGTGCCATAAACTCTGTTCTTCAAATTTTCACTTAGAACTAGTCAGTTTTTTTAGTTTTAGCACTCAGATCTGTTTCTACGAGCTCAGCACTTATTCATAAATCATTGTGAGCACTAAATAAGCTACTAATTACTAGAGCACTCAACCTTCCTCACTTATCTAGAGGAAAACAGATTTTAGCACTTAGTAAATAAGCACCTATCCAGGCATGTCTAAGGGTCAGCTCCCAGTGTTTTCTCCTGTCTACCTCCTGAATCTGGGCATCTTGGGGCAATGCAGCAATTGCCTCATGTACACAGACAACCCTCTCGTCCTACCACTCAACACTACAACCTGTGAGAGATGCACTTATATAGCCAAACTGGAAGCAAAACTCTCTTCAGCCAAGACTGGACTAGACAGTCAAGAGGAGAAGATAAACACTTGCACCACACCACACTTATCACATAGTCCCTTAAAACCTACACCACCAAAATCCACACATAGAAATACAAAAACGTTCACAGAGGCTTTCAATAATAATTTGCTCAAGCAACAGAGACCTTCAAAGAAGAAACACAAGCAACCTCCACCCCCCAACACAATCCAAATGACACATAGTCCACAGACTTAGTGTGCCAATCAACCACAGACTATAAGGCAAAACAACATACCCAACACACTAGTAATAGGTGACTCTATAGTCAGGCACACTGATGTCCCACTCACCAGGCTAAACTAGGAGAAGGTTACTGTCAGCTGCCTCTTTGGTGCCAGGATCCACCACATAACCCATGCACTCAGGTCACTCCACAAGTACAAATATGACTCTGTCATTGTCCATGTTGGTATGAATGACCTGAGATGTACCTCCCTGGACTACATGATAAGAGACATGGAAGACCTCTCTGATCTTGTAGCCCAGACAGGTATGAACCTAGCCCTGAGTAGCATCCTGCCATCACTCAGAATTATACCACAGTACAAGGACAAAATGATTGACTTCAACAATTGGGTAAGCTTTTGGTGTCATTCTAAGGGAATCCAGTATCTGTCTGCCTGGGATGACATGATCGACATACCACAATGCTTTGCCAGAGATGGCCTGCACCTGTCGCCCTTGGGATTCCGGATAATGGCTAAGGCTCTTGCCACCCCTATAGTACCTTTTTTAGGAAAGGTTCAAATGACAAATTCACCACCGTAACAGGTACAAGCAAGCAAAATCTGAGGGTAATGCTACTTAATGCTAGAAGTCTAAACCTCAGAAGGCACTTACTTGAGGCACTCCTTAAAATGGAGAACATTGACATCTATGCAGTGTCAGAGACCTGGTTCAAGGCTCCAGAGAGTACCCCTGCATTACCAGGCTATAATTCATACCACACCGTTTGGCCACCTAACCTGGAATGAAACACTAAAGGCAGAGGCGTATCCATATTTATTAAGGGTATCCACACCTCCAGGCTAGTTGCTCAGCATAATGCATCCAAGCTTATCCAAGTGCAACTAACTCTGGGCAAGACCGCAATCCAAATTGTAGCTTGCAACAGATCCCCCACCATGCCCTAGGATTCCCACTCCTTATTTCTTGATACACTGGAAAATATTAGGGTACAACCCAACACCCTAATAATGGTCAATTTCAACTACCCCACTATTAACTGGGAAAACTACTCAAGTACCAACTCTTTTGCAAATTGTTTTCTGGAATTCATAAATTCCAACACCTTGGATCAAGTTATCCACACCCCCACCAGGGGCAGCAATAGCCTAGACCTGGTCATTATCAACATGGGTGACCAGTGTTCCACACCAAATGTCAATTCCTCATTGGTCAGATCCGACCACAATCTAATCACCCTAGACATCCACATCCCACCCCCCACCCCCATTAGGGAAATTACCATAAAAAATTTATCCAAAGCCAACTTCATACTTCTTAAGACAGAAGTGGCAAACTTCATGACACCCATGCAGACAGAAAATAGAGGTACAACTGCTGAATCCTACACAATTGCACATTATAAGCACTTACACGAGTGCATGGATCGTGCTATCCCTAACAGAACCTAGATGCTTTCCTCCAAAAAAATGAAGACAATCTGGTGGTCCCCTGCCATAAACAAACTCTACAACAGAAGAAAGAAACTGTTGCAAAAAAGAGTAAAATGACATGAATGGAGAAACTCCCTGGTCAGCCTCAGTAAGAAGCTGAGATCCCTCATAAAATCCTCCAAAGCTAGTTACGAAAAGAAAATCATCACTGATTCTAAAGACAACCACAAAGCATTCTATAGCTATGTCAAGAATCTCAATGGTAACATTCAGATCTGCTCTGAGTTACAGCACAATGGCACTAAATATACAGAACCAACTGATATTGCGGACATCCTGGCAGACAGATTCAGTGCTACCTTTATCCCCCTCTCACCTCCTAAAGGGCCCATCTCTGTACCGGAAGAATGCAAAGTTCCTGTAATCACAGCTGCACAGGTAAAAAACACACTCTCCAAAGCAAAGAAGACAGCATCCATGGGACCTCACAACATCCCAGGCTGTGTTCTACACTGACTACAGAATGAACTGGCACCCGGCTAAGTACCATGTTCAATCATAGCCTCACCTCAGGCTTTGTGCCCACTGAATAGCGCACAGTGACGGTTATCCCACTCCACAAAGGGGGATCGACCATGGACCCCGGGAACTACCACCCCATTAGCCTGATGAGTCTGTTCTGCAAGGCCATGGAAGGTATCATCATGGAACATATAAACAAAGACATTGGTAATCTCCTAACTCTAGACCCCACCAAGTTCAGGTTTGTGAAAGGCAGATCATGTCTCCTAAACCTGGTAGACTTCTTTGAAGCAGTCACCAAAGCCATAGATGAGGGTAAGGTGGTTCACACAGCCTATCTAGAGCTCTCGAAGGCTTTCAACATCATCCCCAACTCTAGAATTATAGATAAACTCACTAAACTGGGTATAAATCTCTATGTCACAAGATGGGTTGCCGACTGGCTCACTGACAGAACCCACACTGGGAAAGAAGCAGACTATTAAAATCAACTTCAAACCAGTGACAAGTGGAGTACCACAAGGTTCAGTCCTGGGTCCTCTCCTGTTTGGTATGTACTTCTCTGAAGTACAGGCTAACACAGAAGGTCTTTGGCTAATGAAGTTCACAGATGACTGCAAACTAGGAGCCATAATCAAAGCTCCTAACAATTTGGACATCCTACAAAAGGGCGTCATTGAGACAGATGCCGGGTGTCAAAGCCATGGCCTCAAGTTCAGTGTCAAAAAGTTCATTGTCATCCCCTTTGGTAAAAAGTCTGTACCCATTAACTACCACATAGGCGGTAGTAATCTTAACACTGAAAGTGTGATAAGAGACCTTGGGACACAGGTGGAGAATAGTCTCTCCTTTGATAATCACATCACCACAGTAGTCAGGAAATCCTTCTACATGGCACCATTATAGAATACAACACCCCTGTTGGCATGTACCTCACAAGACATCTACAACAACTGAGAAGGCCACAGAAATACCTCCCAAATACAATTACCAGCCTCAAACAGATGCCCTATGCAGACAGTCTCAAAAATTTCCAGCTTTACTCCATCGCATATCGCCTACTCAGAGGTGATGTCTGCCCAACATACAAAGCTATGTCAAACCCATAGCTGTTGGACATGCTCCACTTAAAGAAATCCCAATCCTTTCGAGCTACATGCCCTAGGGACTTAAACCTTGTCACCACAATAAACAGAGCATGCTGAAGGGATAGATTCTTGTCCCAGAGACTTCCCATACTCTGGAACAAACTACCTATCTATATCAAACAAAGCTCCTCCTTAGCAGTCTTCAAGTAAAATCTTGATGTTTGAATGGGAAATAAGAAATTCACCCCGGGGATCACTTCTGTGGGTCTGCTTGACAGTGGCACAGGAAAATAATTTTCCTAGGTGGCGAATGCCTGGGTACCTTTTTGGCTAGGCTTATATAGGCCCTAGGGCCAATAGCCTAGTACCTACCTATGAACCTATGAACTGCATGGAATGGCCATATCCTGCTGGGGCCTTAGGTCTCAGCTGTACAGATATACCCAGGTTATCCAGAAGCAGGACTCATATACCTATTCAGTTTACCTAAACATTGTGGTTTACAAGCAATTTTGTGGATATTCATTTATGGGTTTGCAATCAGGAGTAGGATGGGCAGACATTAGCGTTTCAGACTTCACACACTCAATGACATCCATGCTTCTACACCCCCATGTTATTCTATCCTCTTACTAACATTATGTAAGCAATATCTCAGAGGAATCCCTATAGTTGGGCCTTTATCCCAGTAGTATTTATCGCCTGGTCCACAGTCCTTGCAGAAGGACAAGGGAAGGCATACTACGGGCATTGGTCAACATGGACTTGCATTTTTTTTCTGTTTACTGTGTTAGTTGGTTAGTTGGGACACCCTGACATTCTGTACATTGGCAGTATGGGTGAGTCATGGGCCTTTGCCAGAGGACTGTAAGCCTTTTGAGAGTGCTGCAGGCCATCTGTTACTGCATTTATACGTGGGATTGTTGGGAGGGTGCACACCTGCACACTTTAAACATTTGCAATGACTATACTGGTATTCCGGTTACTCTGTTGGCTTCCATTTCATATTGTATTGTGACCTATCATGCAGAAAGGAAGCATATCAGTAGAGTACACATGTTAGATCTTAATGGTATAAATTTCAGTTTCAGATTTCTTACCCTTCAGAACTAGAATGCAACTGCCAGACCTGTTGTAGTATGTCTGAGTAGGTCTGGTGGGGGGCTGTTCACCATTGCCATTATTTGGGGGCCTTAGTTCGGCCTTTCTTTATGGTCATCTACCCCTGTCCTGCTGGTTGAGGCTGGTGGTGGGTATGTGACCCTCACTGACATCCATGTGTGTGTGACCTATTGGCACCCACAGTTATTTAGGCCCTCACATGTACTGCGGTGGCGGTTGTCACGTTCTGTAGTGCTGCCTAGCATATTGACACCAGTATTTGGTGTGGATTTCCTGCTCTCCCATATAGCTGTCTGCTGCTATCCCATTCAGCCATGCAATTCCCTTGCATGCTTGCATCCATTTCATGCATACAACTATAAGAACATACTACTCCATTTAGTAATTGATAGGAAGCGTGACTTACCTTGTTGTTGGGCCAGTATTAAGGATGGTGCTGGAGGGCTGAACTATGCCGGATGCACGTAGTACACTCCTTATACATGGTAAATCAGAGGCAGTGTCATGTTTGGCATCCCTTTTACTGTATGTGCGAGTCAGCGAGAGGTGTCAGTCCCTGGGTCCCCACAGAGTCAATGTGTGTGCTATGCATTGCCTCTTTGCCAAGGCCTGGGCCTACTGGGCATGCCTCCTTCTGCCTAGAGAGGCAGGCTCAGGATGTTCCTCCTCCAAGTCCCTCTGTACCTGTGCTGGCCTTGGCAATGTTGGGGGGCTGTGTACCCCTGTCCCATGCTGTTTCTGCTGCAGCTGTTTCCACAGGATC